>NW_028116510.1:0-34972 GCF_964273445.1 Streptopelia decaocto | reverse complement strand
TTTCAAAGTCCCTTCAAAATTTTCCAATTTTTGTCCCAATTCTTCCCATTCCCATTGAAACTTTTCAAATCCCTCTCAAAATTGTAGAAATTCTGTTGAAGCTTTTAAAATTCTCTCTAGAATTTTCAAAATCCATGTCCACATGTTTACAATTTCACGTCAAAAAATGGCTAAAATTCCAGTTGAAATTTTTTCAAAGTCCCTTAAAAATTTTCCAATTTTTGTCCCAATTCTTCCCATTCCCATTGAAACTTTTCAAATCCCTCTCAAAATTGTGGAAATTCTCTTGAAGCTTTTAAAATTCTCTCTAGAATTTTCAAAATCCATGTCCACATGTTTACAATTTCACGTCAAAAAATGGCTAAAATTCCAGTTGAAATTTTTTCAAAGTCCCTTAAAAATTTTCCAATTTTTGTCCCAATTCTTCCCATTCCCATTGAAACTTTTCAAATCCCTCTCAAAATTGTAGAAATTCTGTTGAAGCTTTTAAAATTCTCTCTAGAATTTTCAAAATCCATGTCCACATGTTTACAATTTCACGTCAAAAAATGGCTAAAATTCCAGTTGAAATTTTTTCAAAGTCCCTTAAAAATTTTCCAATTTTTGTCCCAATTCTTCCCATTCCCATTGAAACTTTTCAAATCTCTCTCAAAATTGTGGAAATTCTCTTGAAGCTTTTAAAATTCTCTCTAGAATTTTCAAAATCCATGTCCACATGTTTACAATTTCACGTCAAAAAATGGCTAAAATTCCAGTTGAAATTTTTTCAAAGTCCCTTAAAAATTTTCCAATTTTTGTCCCAATTCTTCCCATTCCCATTGAAACTTTTCAAATCCCTCTCAAAATTGTGGAAATTCTGTTGAAGCTTTTAAAATTCTCTCTAGAATTTTCAAAATCCATGTCCACATGTTTACAATTTCACGTCAAAAAATGGCTAAAATTCCAGTTGAAATTTTTTCAAAGTCCCTTAAAAATTTTCCAATTTTTGTCCCAATTCTTCCCATTCCCATTGAAACTTTTCAAATCCCTCTCAAAATTGTTGAAATTCTCTTGAAGCTTTTAACATTCTCTCTAGAATTTTCAAAATCCATGTCCACATGTTTACAATTTCACGTCAAAAAATGGCTAAAATTCCAGTTGAAATTTTTTCAAAGTCCCTTAAAAATTTTCCAATTTTTGTCCCAATTCTTCCCATTCCCATTGAAACTTTTCAAATCCCTCTCAAAATTGTTGAAATTCTGTTGAAGCTTTTAAAATTCTCTCTAGAATTTTCAAAATCCACTTCATCATGTTTACAATTTCATGTAAAAAAATTGCTAAAATTCCAGTTGAAATTTTTTCAAAGTCCCTTAAAAATTTTCCAATTTTTGTCCCAATTCTTCCCATTCCCATTGAAACTTTTCAAATCCCTCTCAAAATTGTGGAAATTCTGTTGAAGCTTTTAAAATTCTCTCTAGAATTTTCAAAATCCATGTCCACATGTTTACAATTTCACGTCAAAAAATGGCTAAAATTCCAGTTGAAATTTTTTCAAAGTCCCTGAAAAATTTTCCAATTTTTGTCCCAATTCTTCCCATTCCCATTGAAACTTTTCAAATCCCTCTCAAAATTGTTGAAATTCTGTTGAAGCTTTTAAAATTCTCTCTAGAATTTCCAAAATCCACTTCATCATGTTTACAATTTCACATAAAAAAATTGCTAAAATTCCAGTTGAAATTTTTTCAAAGTCCCTGAAAAATTTTCCAATTTTTGTCCCAATTCTTCCCATTCCCATTGAAACTTTTCAAATCCCTCTCAAAATTGTGGAAATTCTCTTGAAGCTTTTAAAATTCTCTCTAGAATTTTCAAAATCCATGTCCACATGTTTACAATTTCACATAAAAAAATGGCTAAAATTCCAGTTGAAATTTTTTCAAAGTCCCTTAATTTTCCAATTTTTGTCCCAATTCTTCCCATTCCCATTGAAACTTTTCAAATCCCTCTCAAAATTGTAGAAATTCTCTTGAAGCTTTTAAAATTCTCTCTAGAATTTTCAAAATCCATGTCCACATGTTTACAATTTCACGTCAAAAAATGGCTAAAATTCCAGTTGCAATTTTTTCAAAGTCCCTTAAAAATTTTCCAATTTTTGTCCCAATTCTTCCCATTCCCATTGAAACTTTTCAAATCCCTCTCAAAATTGTAGAAATTCTGTTGAAGCTTTTAAAATTCTCTCTAGAATTTTCAAAATCCATGTCCACATGTTTACAATTTCACGTCAAAAAATGGCTAAAATTTCAGCTGAAATTTTTTCAAAGTCCCTTAAAAATTTTCAAATTTTTGTCCCAATTCTTCCCATTCCCATTCAAACTTTTCAAATCCCTCTCAAAATTGTTGAAATTCTCTTGAAGCTTTTAAAATTCTCTCTAGAATTTTCAAAATCCACTTCATCATGTTTACAATTTCACGTCAAAAAATTGCTAAAATTCCAGTTGAAATTTTTTCAAAGTCCCTTAAAAATTTTCCAATTTTCGTCCCAATTCTTCCCATTCCCATTGAAACTTTTCAAATCCCTCTCAAAATTGTTGAAATTCTGTTGAAGCTTTTAAAATTCTCTCTAGAATTTTCAAAATCCATGTCCACATGTTTACAATTTCACGTCAAAAAATGGCTAAAATTCCAGTTGAAATTTTTTCAAAGTCCCTTAAAAATTTTCCAATTTTTGTCCCAATTCTTCCCATTCCCATTGAAACTTTTCAAATCTCTCTCAAAATTGTGGAAATTCTCTTGAAGCTTTTAAAATTCTCTCTAGAATTTTCAAAATCCATGTCCACATGTTTACAATTTCACGTCAAAAAATGGCTAAAATTCCAGTTGAAATTTTTTCAAAGTCCCTTAAAAATTTTCCAATTTTTGTCCCAATTCTTCCCATTCCCATTGAAACTTTTCAAATCCCTCTCAAAATTGTGGAAATTCTGTTGAAGCTTTTAAAATTCTCTCTAGAATTTTCAAAATCCATGTCCACATGTTTACAATTTCACGTCAAAAAATGGCTAAAATTCCAGTTGAAATTTTTTTCAAAGTCCCTTAAAAATTTTCCAATTTTTGTCCCAATTCTTCCCATTCCCATTGAAACTTTTCAAATCCCTCTCAAAATTGTTGAAATTCTCTTGAAGCTTTTAACATTCTCTCTAGAATTTTCAAAATCCATGTCCACATGTTTACAATTTCACGTCAAAAAATGGCTAAAATTCCAGTTGAAATTTTTTCAAAGTCCCTTAAAAATTTTCCAATTTTTGTCCCAATTCTTCCCATTCCCATTGAAACTTTTCAAATCCCTCTCAAAATTGTTGAAATTCTGTTGAAGCTTTTAAAATTCTCTCTAGAATTTTCAAAATCCACTTCATCATGTTTACAATTTCATGTAAAAAAATTGCTAAAATTCCAGTTGAAATTTTTTCAAAGTCCCTTAAAAATTTTCCAATTTTTGTCCCAATTCTTCCCATTCCCATTGAAACTTTTCAAATCCCTCTCAAAATTGTGGAAATTCTGTTGAAGCTTTTAAAATTCTCTCTAGAATTTTCAAAATCCATGTCCACATGTTTACAATTTCACGTCAAAAAATGGCTAAAATTCCAGTTGAAATTTTTTCAAAGTCCCTGAAAAATTTTCCAATTTTTGTCCCAATTCTTCCCATTCCCATTGAAACTTTCAAATCCCTCTCAAAATTGTTGAAATTCTGTTGAAGCTTTTAAAATTCTCTCTAGAATTTTCAAAATCCATGTCCACATGTTTACAATTTCACGTCAAAAAATGGCTAAAATTCCAGTTGAAATTTTTTCAAAGTCCCTTAAAAATTTTCCAATTTTTGTCCCAATTCTTCCCATTCCCATTGAAACATTTCAAATCCCTCTCAAAATTGTTGAAATTCTGTTGAAGCTTTTAAAATTCTCTCTAGAATTTCCAAAATCCACTTCATCATGTTTACAATTTCACATAAAAAAATTGCTAAAATTCCAGTTGAAATTTTTTCAAAGTCCCTGAAAAATTTTCCAATTTTTGTCCCAATTCTTCCCATTCCCATTGAAACTTTTCAAATCCTCTCAAAATTGTGGAAATTCTCTTGAAGCTTTTAAAATTCTCTCTAGAATTTTCAAAATCCATGTCCACATGTTTACAATTTCACATAAAAAAATGGCTAAAATTCCAGTTGAAATTTTTTCAAAGTCCCTTAATTTTCCAATTTTTGTCCCAATTCTTCCCATTCCCATTGAAACTTTTCAAATCCCTCTCAAAATTGTGGAAATTCTCTTGAAGCTTTTAAAATTCTCTCTAGAATTTTCAAAATCCATGTCCACATGTTTACAATTTCACGTCAAAAATGGCTAAAATTCCAGTTGCAATTTTTTCAAAGTCCCTTAAAAATTTTCCAATTTTTGTCCCAATTCTTCCCATTCCCATTGAAACTTTTCAAATCCCTCTCAAAATTGTTGAAATTCTCTTGAAGCTTTTAACATTCTCTCTAGAATTTTCAAAATCCATGTCCACATGTTTACAATTTCACGTCAAAAAATGGCTAAAATTCCAGTTGAAATTTTTTCAAAGTCCCTTCAAAATTTTCCAATTTTTGTCCCAATTCTTCCCATTCCCATTGAAACTTTTCAAATCCCTCTCAAAATTGTAGAAATTCTGTTGAAGCTTTTAAAATTCTCTCTAGAATTTTCAAAATCCATGTCCACATGTTTACAATTTCACGTCAAAAAATGGCTAAAATTCCAGTTGAAATTTTTTCAAAGTCCCTTAAAAATTTTCAAATTTTTGTCCCAATTCTTCCCATTCCCATTCAAACTTTTCAAATCCCTCTCAAAATTGTTGAAATTCTGTTGAAGCTTTTAAAATTCTCTCTAGAATTTTCAAAATCCACTTCATCATGTTTACAATTTCACGTCAAAAAATTGCTAAAATTCCAGTTGAAATTTTTTCAAAGTCCCTTAAAAATTTTCCAATTTTCGTCCCAATTCTTCCCATTCCCATTGAAACTTTTCAAATCCCTCTCAAAATTGTTGAAATTCTGTTGAAGCTTTTAACATTCTCTCTAGAATTTTCAAAATCCATGTCCACATGTTTACAATTTCACGTCAAAAAATGGCTAAAATTCCAGTTGAAATTTTTTCAAAGTCCCTTAAAAATTTTCCAATTTTTGTCCCAATTCTTCCCATTCCCATTGAAACTTTTCAAATCTCTCTCAAAATTGTGGAAATTCTCTTGAAGCTTTTAAAATTCTCTCTAGAATTTTCAAAATCCATGTCCACATGTTTACAATTTCACGTCAAAAAATGGCTAAAATTCCAGTTGCAATTTTTCAAAGTCCCTTAAAAATTTTCCAATTTTTGTCCCAATTCTTCCCATTCCCATTGAAACTTTTCAAATCCCTCTCAAAATTGTGGAAATTCTGTTGAAGCTTTTAAAATTCTCTCTAGAATTTTCAAAATCCATGTCCACATGTTTACAATTTCACGTCAAAAAATGGCTAAAATTCCAGTTGAAATTTTTTCAAAGTCCCTGAAAAATTTTCCAATTTTTGTCCCAATTCTTCCCATTCCCATTGAAACTTTTCAAATCCCTCTCAAAATTGTTGAAATTCTCTTGAAGCTTTTAACATTCTCTCTAGAATTTTCAAAATCCATGTCCACATGTTTACAATTTCACATAAAAAAATGGCTAAAATTCCAGTTGAAATTTTTTCAAAGTCCCTTCAAAATTTTCCAATTTTTGTCCCAATTCTTCCCATTCCCATTGAAACTTTTCAAATCCCTCTCAAAATTGTTGAAATTCTCTTGAAGCTTTTAACATTCTCTCTAGAATTTTCAAAATCCATGTCCACATGTTTACAATTTCACATTAAAAAATGGCTAAAATTCCAGTTGAAATTTTTTCAAAGTCCCTTCAAAATTTTCCAATTTTTGTCCCAATTCTTCCCATTCCCATTGAAACTTTTCAAATCCCTCTCAAAATTGTTGAAATTCTCTTGAAGCTTTTAAAATTCTCTCTAGAATTTTCAAAATCCACTTCATCATGTTTACAATTTCATGTAAAAAAATTGCTAAAATTCCAGTTGAAATTTTTTCAAAGTCCCTTAAAAATTTTCCAATTTTTGTCCCAATTCTTCCCATTCCCATTGAAACTTTTCAAATCCCTCTCAAAATTGTGGAAATTCTGTTGAAGCTTTTAAAATTCTCTCTAGAATTTTCAAAATCCATGTCCACATGTTTACAATTTCACGTCAAAAAATGGCTAAAATTCCAGTTGAAATTTTTTCAAAGTCCCTTAAAAATTTTCCAATTTTTGTCCCAATTCTTCCCATTCCCATTGAAACTTTTCAAATCCCTCTCAAAATTGTTGAAATTCTGTTGAAGCTTTTAAAATTCTCTCTAGAATTTTCAAAATCCATGTCCACATGTTTACAATTTCACGTCAAAAAATGGCTAAAATTCCAGTTGAAATTTTTTCAAAGTCCCTTAAAAATTTTCCAATTTTTGTCCCAATTCTTCCCATTCCCATTGAAACATTTCAAATCCCTCTCAAAATTGTTGAAATTCTGTTGAAGCTTTTAAAATTCTCTCTAGAATTTTCAAAATCCACTTCATCATGTTTACAATTTCATGTAAAAAAATTGCTAAAATTCCAGTTGAAATTTTTTCAAAGTCCCTTAAAAATTTTCCAATTTTTGTCCCAATTCTTCCCATTCCCATTGAAACTTTTCAAATCCCTCTCAAAATTGTGGAAATTCTGTTGAAGCTTTTAAAATTCTCTCTAGAATTTTCAAAATCCATGTCCACATGTTTACAATTTCACATAAAAAAATGGCTAAAATTCCAGTTGAAATTTTTTCAAAGTCCCTTAATTTTCCAATTTTTGTCCCAATTCTTCCCATTCCCATTGAAACTTTTCAAATCCCTCTCAAAATTGTAGAAATTCTGTTGAAGCTTTTAAAATTCTCTCTAGAATTTTCAAAATCCATGTCCACATGTTTACAATTTCACGTCAAAAAATGGCTAAAATTCCAGTTGAAATTTTTTCAAAGTCCCTGAAAAATTTTCCAATTTTTGTCCCAATTCTTCCCATTCCCATTGAAACTTTTCAAATCCCTCTCAAAATTGTTGAAATTCTCTTGAAGCTTTTAAAATTCTCTCTAGAATTTTCAAAATCCATGGCCACATGTTTACAATTCACGTCAAAAAATGGCTAAAATTCCAGTTGAAATTTTTTCAAAGTCCCTTAAAAATTTTCCAATTTTTGTCCCAATTCTTCCCATTCCCATTGAAACTTTTCAAATCCCTCTCAAAATTGTAGAAATTCTGTTGAAGCTTTTAAAATTCTCTCTAGAATTTTCAAAATCCATGTCCACATGTTTACAATTTCACGTCAAAAAATGGCTAAAATTCCAGTTGAAATTTTTTCAAAGTCCCTTAAAAATTTTCCAATTTTCGTCCCAATTCTTCCCATTCCCATTGAAACTTTTCAAATCCCTCTCAAAATTGTTGAAATTCTGTTGAAGCTTTTAACATTCTCTCTAGAATTTTCAAAATCCATGTCCACATGTTTACAATTTCACGTCAAAAAATGGCTAAAATTCCAGTTGAAATTTTTTCAAAGTCCCTTAAAAATTTTCCAATTTTTGTCCCAATTCTTCCCATTCCCATTGAAACTTTTCAAATCTCTCTCAAAATTGTGGAAATTCTCTGAAGCTTTTAAAATTCTCTCTAGAATTTTCAAAATCCATGTCCACATGTTTACAATTTCACGTCAAAAAATGGCTAAAATTCCAGTTGCAATTTTTTCAAAGTCCCTTAAAAATTTTCCAATTTTTGTCCCAATTCTTCCCATTCCCATTGAAACTTTTCAAATCCCTCTCAAAATTGTGGAAATTCTGTTGAAGCTTTTAAAATTCTCTCTAGAATTTTCAAAATCCATGTCCACATGTTTACAATTTCACGTCAAAAAATGGCTAAAATTCCAGTTGAAATTTTTTCAAAGTCCCTGAAAAATTTTCCAATTTTTGTCCCAATTCTTCCCATTCCCATTGAAACTTTTCAAATCCCTCTCAAAATTGTTGAAATTCTCTTGAAGCTTTTAACATTCTCTCTAGAATTTTCAAAATCCATGTCCACATGTTTACAATTTCACATAAAAAAATGGCTAAAATTCCAGTTGAAATTTTTTCAAAGTCCCTTCAAAATTTTCCAATTTTTGTCCCAATTCTTCCCATTCCCATTGAAACTTTTCAAATCCCTCTCAAAATTGTTGAAATTCTCTTGAAGCTTTTAACATTCTCTCTAGAATTTTCAAAATCCATGTCCACATGTTTACAATTTCACATTAAAAAATGGCTAAAATTCCAGTTGAAATTTTTTCAAAGTCCCTTCAAAATTTTCCAATTTTTGTCCCAATTCTTCCCATTCCCATTGAAACTTTTCAAATCCCTCTCAAAATTGTTGAAATTCTCTTGAAGCTTTTAAAATTCTCTCTAGAATTTTCAAAATCCACTTCATCATGTTTACAATTTCATGTAAAAAAATTGCTAAAATTCCAGTTGAAATTTTTTCAAAGTCCCTTAAAAATTTTCCAATTTTTGTCCCAATTCTTCCCATTCCCATTGAAACTTTTCAAATCCCTCTCAAAATTGTGGAAATTCTGTTGAAGCTTTTAAAATTCTCTCTAGAATTTTCAAAATCCATGTCCACATGTTTACAATTTCACGTCAAAAAATGGCTAAAATTCCAGTTGAAATTTTTTCAAAGTCCCTGAAAAATTTTCCAATTTTTGTCCCAATTCTTCCCATTCCCATTGAAACTTTTCAAATCCCTCTCAAAATTGTTGAAATTCTGTTGAAGCTTTTAAAATTCTCTCTAGAATTTTCAAAATCCATGTCCACATGTTTACAATTTCACGTCAAAAAATGGCTAAAATTCCAGTTGAAATTTTTTCAAAGTCCCTTAAAAATTTTCCAATTTTTGTCCCAATTCTTCCCATTCCCATTGAAACATTTCAAATCCCTCTCAAAATTGTTGAAATTCTGTTGAAGCTTTTAAAATTCTCTCTAGAATTTTCAAAATCCACTTCATCATGTTTACAATTTCATGTAAAAAAATTGCTAAAATTCCAGTTGAAATTTTTTCAAAGTCCCTTAAAAATTTTCCAATTTTTGTCCCAATTCTTCCCATTCCCATTGAAACTTTTCAAATCCCTCTCAAAATTGTGGAAATTCTGTTGAAGCTTTTAAAATTCTCTCTAGAATTTTCAAAATCCATGTCCACATGTTTACAATTTCACATAAAAAAATGGCTAAAATTCCAGTTGAAATTTTTTCAAAGTCCCTTAATTTTCCAATTTTTGTCCCAATTCTTCCCATTCCCATTGAAACTTTTCAAATCCCTCTCAAAATTGTAGAAATTCTGTTGAAGCTTTTAAAATTCTCTCTAGAATTTTCAAAATCCATGTCCACATGTTTACAATTTCACGTCAAAAAATGGCTAAAATTCCAGTTGAAATTTTTTCAAAGTCCCTGAAAAATTTTCCAATTTTTGTCCCAATTCTTCCCATTCCCATTGAAACTTTTCAAATCCCTCTCAAAATTGTTGAAATTCTCTTGAAGCTTTTAAAATTCTCTCTAGAATTTTCAAAATCCATGGCCACATGTTTACAATTTCACGTCAAAAAATGGCTAAAATTCCAGTTGAAATTTTTTCAAAGTCCCTTAAAAATTTTCCAATTTTTGTCCCAATTCTTCCCATTCCCATTGAAACTTTTCAAATCCCTCTCAAAATTGTAGAAATTCTGTTGAAGCTTTTAAAATTCTCTCTAGAATTTTCAAAATCCATGTCCACATGTTTACAATTTCACGTCAAAAAATGGCTAAAATTCCAGTTGAAATTTTTTCAAAGTCCCTTAAAAATTTTCCAATTTTCGTCCCAATTCTTCCCATTCCCATTGAATCTTTTCAAATCCCTCTCAAAATTGTTGAAATTCTGTTGAAGCTTTTAAAATTCTCTCTAGAATTTTCAAAATCCATGTCCACATGTTTACAATTTCACGTCAAAAAATGGCTAAAATTCCAGTTGAAATTTTTTCAAAGTCCCTTAAAAATTTCCAATTTTTGTCCCAATTCTTCCCATTCCCATTGAAACTTTTCAAATCCCTCTCAAAATTGTTGAAATTCTCTTGAAGCTTTTAACATTCTCTCTAGAATTTTCAAAATCCATGTCCACATGTTTACAATTTCACGTCAAAAAATGGCTAAAATTCCAGTTGCAATTTTTTCAAAGTCCCTTAAAAATTTTCCAATTTTTGTCCCAATTCTTCCCATTCCCATTGAAACTTTTCAAATCCCTCTCAAAATTGTTGAAATTCTGTTGAAGCTTTTAAAATTCTCTCTAGAATTTTCAAAATCCATGTCCACATGTTTACAATTTCACGTCAAAAAATGGCTAAAATTCCAGTTGAAATTTTTTCAAAGTCCCTTAAAAATTTTCCAATTTTTGTCCCAATTCTTCCCATTCCCATTGAAACTTTTCAAATCCCTCTCAAAATTGTTGAAATTCTCTTGAAGCTTTTAAAATTCTCTCTAGAATTTTCAAAATCCATGTCCACATGTTTACAATTTCATGTCAAAAAATGGCTAAAATTCCAGTTGAAATTTTTTCAAAGTCCCTTAAAAATTTTCCAATTTTTGTCCCAATTCTTCCCATTCCCATTGAAACTTTTCAAATCCCTCTCAAAATTGTGGAAATTCTCTTGAAGCTTTTAAAATTCTCTCTAGAATTTTCAAAATCCATGTCCACATGTTTACAATTTCACGTCAAAAAATGGCTAAAATTCCAGTTGAAATTTTTTCAAAGTCCCTTCAAAATTTTCCAATTTTTGTCCCAATTCTTCCCATTCCCATTGAAACTTTTCAAATCCCTCTCAAAATTGTAGAAATTCTGTTGAAGCTTTTAAAATTCTCTCTAGAATTTTCAAAATCCATGTCCACATGTTTACAATTTCACGTCAAAAAATGGCTAAAATTCCAGTTGAAATTTTTTCAAAGTCCCTTAAAAATTTTCCAATTTTTGTCCCAATTCTTCCCATTCCCATTGAAACTTTTCAAATCCCTCTCAAAATTGTGGAAATTCTCTTGAAGCTTTTAAAATTCTCTCTAGAATTTTCAAAATCCATGTCCACATGTTTACAATTTCACGTCAAAAAATGGCTAAAATTCCAGTTGAAATTTTTTCAAAGTCCCTTAAAAATTTTCCAATTTTTGTCCCAATTCTTCCCATTCCCATTGAAACTTTTCAAATCCCTCTCAAAATTGTAGAAATTCTGTTGAAGCTTTTAAAATTCTCTCTAGAATTTTCAAAATCCATGTCCACATGTTTACAATTTCACGTCAAAAAATGGCTAAAATTCCAGTTGAAATTTTTTCAAAGTCCCTTAAAAATTTTCCAATTTTTGTCCCAATTCTTCCCATTCCCATTGAAACTTTTCAAATCTCTCTCAAAATTGTGGAAATTCTCTTGAAGCTTTTAAAATTCTCTCTAGAATTTTCAAAATCCATGTCCACATGTTTACAATTTCACGTCAAAAAATGGCTAAAATTCCAGTTGAAATTTTTTCAAAGTCCCTTAAAAATTTTCCAATTTTTGTCCCAATTCTTCCCATTCCCATTGAAACTTTTCAAATCCCTCTCAAAATTGTGGAAATTCTGTTGAAGCTTTTAAAATTCTCTCTAGAATTTTCAAAATCCATGTCCACATGTTTACAATTTCACGTCAAAAAATGGCTAAAATTCCAGTTGAAATTTTTTCAAAGTCCCTTAAAAATTTTCCAATTTTTGTCCCAATTCTTCCCATTCCCATTGAAACTTTTCAAATCCCTCTCAAAATTGTTGAAATTCTCTTGAAGCTTTTAACATTCTCTCTAGAATTTTCAAAATCCATGTCCACATGTTTACAATTTCACGTCAAAAAATGGCTAAAATTCCAGTTGAAATTTTTTCAAAGTCCCTTAAAAATTTTCCAATTTTTGTCCCAATTCTTCCCATTCCCATTGAAACTTTTCAAATCCCTCTCAAAATTGTTGAAATTCTGTTGAAGCTTTTAAAATTCTCTCTAGAATTTTCAAAATCCACTTCATCATGTTTACAATTTCATGTAAAAAAATTGCTAAAATTCCAGTTGAAATTTTTTCAAAGTCCCTTCAAAATTTTCCAATTTTTGTCCCAATTCTTCCCATTCCCATTGAAACTTTTCAAATCCCTCTCAAAATTGTGGAAATTCTGTTGAAGCTTTTAAAATTCTCTCTAGAATTTTCAAAATCCATGTCCACATGTTTACAATTTCACGTCAAAAAATGGCTAAAATTCCAGTTGAAATTTTTTCAAAGTCCCTGAAAAATTTTCCAATTTTTGTCCCAATTCTTCCCATTCCCATTGAAACTTTTCAAATCCCTCTCAAAATTGTTGAAATTCTGTTGAAGCTTTTAAAATTCTCTCTAGAATTTTCAAAATCCATGTCCACATGTTTACAATTTCACGTCAAAAAATGGCTAAAATTCCAGTTGAAATTTTTTCAAAGTCCCTTAAAAATTTTCCAATTTTTGTCCCAATTCTTCCCATTCCCATTGAAACATTTCAAATCCCTCTCAAAATTGTTGAAATTCTGTTGAAGCTTTTAAAATTCTCTCTAGAATTTCCAAAATCCACTTCATCATGTTTACAATTTCACATAAAAAAATTGCTAAAATTCCAGTTGAAATTTTTTCAAAGTCCCTGAAAAATTTTCCAATTTTTGTCCCAATTCTTCCCATTCCCATTGAAACTTTTCAAATCCCTCTCAAAATTGTGGAAATTCTCTTGAAGCTTTTAAAATTCTCTCTAGAATTTTCAAAATCCATGTCCACATGTTTACAATTTCACATAAAAAAATGGCTAAAATTCCAGTTGAAATTTTTTCAAAGTCCCTTAATTTTCCAATTTTTGTCCCAATTCTTCCCATTCCCATTGAAACTTTTCAAATCCCTCTCAAAATTGTAGAAATTCTCTTGAAGCTTTTAAAATTCTCTCTAGAATTTTCAAAATCCATGTCCACATGTTTACAATTTCACGTCAAAAAATGGCTAAAATTCCAGTTGCAATTTTTTCAAAGTCCCTTAAAAATTTTCCAATTTTTGTCCCAATTCTTCCCATTCCCATTGAAACTTTTCAAATCCCTCTCAAAATTGTTGAAATTCTCTTGAAGCTTTTAACATTCTCTCTAGAATTTTCAAAATCCATGTCCACATGTTTACAATTTCACGTCAAAAAATGGCTAAAATTCCAGTTGAAATTTTTTCAAAGTCCCTTCAAAATTTTCCAATTTTTGTCCCAATTCTTCCCATTCCCATTGAAACTTTTCAAATCCCTCTCAAAATTGTAGAAATTCTGTTGAAGCTTTTAAAATTCTCTCTAGAATTTTCAAAATCCATGTCCACATGTTTACAATTTCACGTCAAAAAATGGCTAAAATTCCAGTTGAAATTTTTTCAAAGTCCCTTAAAAATTTTCAAATTTTTGTCCCAATTCTTCCCATTCCCATTCAAACTTTTCAAATCCCTCTCAAAATTGTTGAAATTCTGTTGAAGCTTTTAAAATTCTCTCTAGAATTTTCAAAATCCACTTCATCATGTTTACAATTTCACGTCAAAAAATTGCTAAAATTCCAGTTGAAATTTTTTCAAAGTCCCTTAAAAATTTTCCAATTTTCGTCCCAATTCTTCCCATTCCCATTGAAACTTTTCAAATCCCTCTCAAAATTGTTGAAATTCTGTTGAAGCTTTTAACATTCTCTCTAGAATTTTCAAAATCCATGTCCACATGTTTACAATTTCACGTCAAAAAATGGCTAAAATTCCAGTTGAAATTTTTTCAAAGTCCCTTAAAAATTTTCCAATTTTTGTCCCAATTCTTCCCATTCCCATTGAAACTTTTCAAATCTCTCTCAAAATTGTGGAAATTCTCTTGAAGCTTTTAAAATTCTCTCTAGAATTTTCAAAATCCATGTCCACATGTTTACAATTTCACGTCAAAAAATGGCTAAAATTCCAGTTGCAATTTTTTCAAAGTCCCTTAAAAATTTTCCAATTTTTGTCCCAATTCTTCCCATTCCCATTGAAACTTTTCAAATCCCTCTCAAAATTGTGGAAATTCTCTTGAAGCTTTTAAAATTCTCTCTAGAATTTTCAAAATCCATGTCCACATGTTTACAATTTCACGTCAAAAAATGGCTAAAATTCCAGTTGAAATTTTTTCAAAGTCCCTTAAAAATTTTCCAATTTTTGTCCCAATTCTTCCCATTCCCATTGAAACTTTTCAAATCCCTCTCAAAATTGTAGAAATTCTGTTGAAGCTTTTAAAATTCTCTCTAGAATTTTCAAAATCCATGTCCACATGTTTACAATTTCACGTCAAAAAATGGCTAAAATTCCAGTTGAAATTTTTTCAAAGTCCCTTAAAAATTTTCCAATTTTTGTCCCAATTCTTCCCATTCCCATTGAAACTTTTCAAATCTCTCTCAAAATTGTGGAAATTCTCTTGAAGCTTTTAAAATTCTCTCTAGAATTTTCAAAATCCATGTCCACATGTTTACAATTTCACGTCAAAAAATGGCTAAAATTCCAGTTGAAATTTTTTCAAAGTCCCTTAAAAATTTTCCAATTTTTGTCCCAATTCTTCCCATTCCCATTGAAACTTTTCAAATCCCTCTCAAAATTGTGGAAATTCTGTTGAAGCTTTTAAAATTCTCTCTAGAATTTTCAAAATCCATGTCCACATGTTTACAATTTCACGTCAAAAAATGGCTAAAATTCCAGTTGAAATTTTTTCAAAGTCCCTTAAAAATTTTCCAATTTTTGTCCCAATTCTTCCCATTCCCATTGAAACTTTTCAAATCCCTCTCAAAATTGTTGAAATTCTCTTGAAGCTTTTAACATTCTCTCTAGAATTTTCAAAATCCATGTCCACATGTTTACAATTTCACGTCAAAAAATGGCTAAAATTCCAGTTGAAATTTTTTCAAAGTCCCTTAAAAATTTTCCAATTTTTGTCCCAATTCTTCCCATTCCCATTGAAACTTTTCAAATCCCTCTCAAAATTGTTGAAATTCTGTTGAAGCTTTTAAAATTCTCTCTAGAATTTTCAAAATCCACTTCATCATGTTTACAATTTCATGTAAAAAAATTGCTAAAATTCCAGTTGAAATTTTTTCAAAGTCCCTTCAAAATTTTCCAATTTTTGTCCCAATTCTTCCCATTCCCATTGAAACTTTTCAAATCCCTCTCAAAATTGTGGAAATTCTGTTGAAGCTTTTAAAATTCTCTCTAGAATTTTCAAAATCCATGTCCACATGTTTACAATTTCACGTCAAAAAATGGCTAAAATTCCAGTTGAAATTTTTTCAAAGTCCCTGAAAAATTTTCCAATTTTTGTCCCAATTCTTCCCATTCCCATTGAAACTTTTCAAATCCCTCTCAAAATTGTTGAAATTCTGTTGAAGCTTTTAAAATTCTCTCTAGAATTTTCAAAATCCATGTCCACATGTTTACAATTTCACGTCAAAAAATGGCTAAAATTCCAGTTGAAATTTTTTCAAAGTCCCTTAAAAATTTTCCAATTTTTGTCCCAATTCTTCCCATTCCCATTGAAACATTTCAAATCCCTCTCAAAATTGTTGAAATTCTGTTGAAGCTTTTAAAATTCTCTCTAGAATTTCCAAAATCCACTTCATCATGTTTACAATTTCACATAAAAAAATTGCTAAAATTCCAGTTGAAATTTTTTCAAAGTCCCTGAAAAATTTTCCAATTTTTGTCCCAATTCTTCCCATTCCCATTGAAACTTTTCAAATCCCTCTCAAAATTGTGGAAATTCTCTTGAAGCTTTTAAAATTCTCTCTAGAATTTTCAAAATCCATGTCCACATGTTTACAATTTCACATAAAAAAATGGCTAAAATTCCAGTTGAAATTTTTTCAAAGTCCCTTAATTTTCCAATTTTTGTCCCAATTCTTCCCATTCCCATTGAAACTTTTCAAATCCCTCTCAAAATTGTAGAAATTCTCTTGAAGCTTTTAAAATTCTCTCTAGAATTTTCAAAATCCATGTCCACATGTTTACAATTTCACGTCAAAAAATGGCTAAAATTCCAGTTGCAATTTTTTCAAAGTCCCTTAAAAATTTTCCAATTTTTGTCCCAATTCTTCCCATTCCCATTGAAACTTTTCAAATCCCTCTCAAAATTGTTGAAATTCTCTTGAAGCTTTTAACATTCTCTCTAGAATTTTCAAAATCCATGTCCACATGTTTACAATTTCACGTCAAAAAATGGCTAAAATTCCAGTTGAAATTTTTTCAAAGTCCCTTCAAAATTTTCCAATTTTTGTCCCAATTCTTCCCATTCCCATTGAAACTTTTCAAATCCCTCTCAAAATTGTAGAAATTCTGTTGAAGCTTTTAAAATTCTCTCTAGAATTTTCAAAATCCATGTCCACATGTTTACAATTTCACGTCAAAAAATGGCTAAAATTCCAGTTGAAATTTTTTCAAAGTCCCTTAAAAATTTTCAAATTTTTGTCCCAATTCTTCCCATTCCCATTCAAACTTTTCAAATCCCTCTCAAAATTGTTGAAATTCTGTTGAAGCTTTTAAAATTCTCTCTAGAATTTTCAAAATCCACTTCATCATGTTTACAATTTCACGTCAAAAAATTGCTAAAATTCCAGTTGAAATTTTTTCAAAGTCCCTTAAAAATTTTCCAATTTTCGTCCCAATTCTTCCCATTCCCATTGAAACTTTTCAAATCCCTCTCAAAATTGTTGAAATTCTGTTGAAGCTTTTAACATTCTCTCTAGAATTTTCAAAATCCATGTCCACATGTTTACAATTTCACGTCAAAAAATGGCTAAAATTCCAGTTGAAATTTTTTCAAAGTCCCTTAAAAATTTTCCAATTTTTGTCCCAATTCTTCCCATTCCCATTGAAACTTTTCAAATCTCTCTCAAAATTGTGGAAATTCTCTTGAAGCTTTTAAAATTCTCTCTAGAATTTTCAAAATCCATGTCCACATGTTTACAATTTCACGTCAAAAAATGGCTAAAATTCCAGTTGCAATTTTTTCAAAGTCCCTTAAAAATTTTCCAATTTTTGTCCCAATTCTTCCCATTCCCATTGAAACTTTTCAAATCCCTCTCAAAATTGTGGAAATTCTGTTGAAGCTTTTAAAATTCTCTCTAGAATTTTCAAAATCCATGTCCACATGTTTACAATTTCACGTCAAAAAATGGCTAAAATTCCAGTTGAAATTTTTTCAAAGTCCCTGAAAAATTTTCCAATTTTTGTCCCAATTCTTCCCATTCCCATTGAAACTTTTCAAATCCCTCTCAAAATTGTTGAAATTCTCTTGAAGCTTTTAACATTCTCTCTAGAATTTTCAAAATCCATGTCCACATGTTTACAATTTCACATAAAAAAATGGCTAAAATTCCAGTTGAAATTTTTTCAAAGTCCCTTCAAAATTTTCCAATTTTTGTCCCAATTCTTCCCATTCCCATTGAAACTTTTCAAATCCCTCTCAAAATTGTTGAAATTCTCTTGAAGCTTTTAACATTCTCTCTAGAATTTTCAAAATCCATGTCCACATGTTTACAATTTCACATTAAAAAATGGCTAAAATTCCAGTTGAAATTTTTTCAAAGTCCCTTCAAAATTTTCCAATTTTTGTCCCAATTCTTCCCATTCCCATTGAAACTTTTCAAATCCCTCTCAAAATTGTTGAAATTCTCTTGAAGCTTTTAAAATTCTCTCTAGAATTTTCAAAATCCACTTCATCATGTTTACAATTTCATGTAAAAAAATTGCTAAAATTCCAGTTGAAATTTTTTCAAAGTCCCTTAAAAATTTTCCAATTTTTGTCCCAATTCTTCCCATTCCCATTGAAACTTTTCAAATCCCTCTCAAAATTGTGGAAATTCTGTTGAAGCTTTTAAAATTCTCTCTAGAATTTTCAAAATCCATGTCCACATGTTTACAATTTCACGTCAAAAAATGGCTAAAATTCCAGTTGAAATTTTTTCAAAGTCCCTGAAAAATTTTCCAATTTTTGTCCCAATTCTTCCCATTCCCATTGAAACTTTTCAAATCCCTCTCAAAATTGTTGAAATTCTGTTGAAGCTTTTAAAATTCTCTCTAGAATTTTCAAAATCCATGTCCACATGTTTACAATTTCACGTCAAAAAATGGCTAAAATTCCAGTTGAAATTTTTTCAAAGTCCCTTAAAAATTTTCCAATTTTTGTCCCAATTCTTCCCATTCCCATTGAAACATTTCAAATCCCTCTCAAAATTGTTGAAATTCTGTTGAAGCTTTTAAAATTCTCTCTAGAATTTTCAAAATCCACTTCATCATGTTTACAATTTCATGTAAAAAAATTGCTAAAATTCCAGTTGAAATTTTTTCAAAGTCCCTTAAAAATTTTCCAATTTTTGTCCCAATTCTTCCCATTCCCATTGAAACTTTTCAAATCCCTCTCAAAATTGTTGAAATTCTGTTGAAGCTTTTAAAATTCTCTCTAGAATTTTCAAAATCCATGTCCACATGTTTACAATTTCACATAAAAAAATGGCTAAAATTCCAGTTGAAATTTTTTCAAAGTCCCTTAATTTTCCAATTTTTGTCCCAATTCTTCCCATTCCCATTGAAACTTTTCAAATCCCTCTCAAAATTGTAGAAATTCTGTTGAAGCTTTTAAAATTCTCTCTAGAATTTTCAAAATCCATGTCCACATGTTTACAATTTCACGTCAAAAAATGGCTAAAATTCCAGTTGAAATTTTTTCAAAGTCCCTGAAAAATTTTCCAATTTTTGTCCCAATTCTTCCCATTCCCATTGAAACTTTTCAAATCCCTCTCAAAATTGTTGAAATTCTCTTGAAGCTTTTAAAATTCTCTCTAGAATTTTCAAAATCCATGGCCACATGTTTACAATTTCACGTCAAAAAATGGCTAAAATTCCAGTTGAAATTTTTTCAAAGTCCCTTAAAAATTTTCCAATTTTTGTCCCAATTCTTCCCATTCCCATTGAAACTTTTCAAATCCCTCTCAAAATTGTAGAAATTCTGTTGAAGCTTTTAAAATTCTCTCTAGAATTTTCAAAATCCATGTCCACATGTTTACAATTTCACGTCAAAAAATGGCTAAAATTCCAGTTGAAATTTTTTCAAAGTCCCTTAAATATTTTCCAATTTTCGTCCCAATTCTTCCCATTCCCATTGAATCTTTTCAAATCCCTCTCAAAATTGTTGAAATTCTGTTGAAGCTTTTAAAATTCTCTCTAGAATTTTCAAAATCCATGTCCACATGTTTACAATTTCACGTCAAAAAATGGCTAAAATTCCAGTTGAAATTTTTTCAAAGTCCCTTAAAAAATTTCCAATTTTTGTCCCAATTCTTCCCATTCCCATTGAAACTTTTCAAATCCCTCTCAAAATTGTTGAAATTCTCTTGAAGCTTTTAACATTCTCTCTAGAATTTTCAAAATCCATGTCCACATGTTTACAATTTCACGTCAAAAAATGGCTAAAATTCCAGTTGCAATTTTTTCAAAGTCCCTTAAAAATTTTCCAATTTTTGTCCCAATTCTTCCCATTCCCATTGAAACTTTTCAAATCCCTCTCAAAATTGTTGAAATTCTGTTGAAGCTTTTAAAATTCTCTCTAGAATTTTCAAAATCCATGTCCACATGTTTACAATTTCACGTCAAAAAATGGCTAAAATTCCAGTTGAAATTTTTTCAAAGTCCCTTAAAAATTTTCCAATTTTTGTCCCAATTCTTCCCATTCCCATTGAAACATTTCAAATCCCTCTCAAAATTGTGGAAATTCTGTTGAAGCTTTTAAAATTCTCTCTAGAATTTTCAAAATCCATGTCCACATGTTTACAATTTCATGTCAAAAAATGGCTAAAATTCCAGTTGAAATTTTTTCAAAGTCCCTGAAAAATTTTCCAATTTTTGTCCCAATTCTTCCCATTCCCATTGAAACTTTTCAAATCCCTCTCAAAATTGTAGAAATTCTGTTGAAGCTTTTAAAATTCTCTCTAGAATTTTCAAAATCCATGTCCACATGTTTACAATTTCACGTCAAAAAATGGCTAAAATTCCAGTTGAAATTTTTTCAAAGTCCCTTCAAAATTTTCCAATTTTTGTCCCAATTCTTCCCATTCCCATTGAAACTTTTCAAATCCCTCTCAAAATTGTAGAAATTCTGTTGAAGCTTTTAAAATTCTCTCTAGAATTTTCAAAATCCATGTCCACATGTTTACAATTTCACGTCAAAAAATGGCTAAAATTCCAGTTGAAATTTTTTCAAAGTCCCTTAAAAATTTTCCAATTTTTGTCCCAATTCTTCCCATTCCCATTGAAACTTTTCAAATCCCTCTCAAAATTGTGGAAATTCTCTTGAAGCTTTTAAAATTCTCTCTAGAATTTTCAAAATCCATGTCCACATGTTTACAATTTCACGTCAAAAAATGGCTAAAATTCCAGTTGAAATTTTTTCAAAGTCCCTTAAAAATTTTCCAATTTTTGTCCCAATTCTTCCCATTCCCATTGAATCTTTTCAAATCCCTCTCAAAATTGTTGAAATTCTGTTGAAGCTTTTAAAATTCTCTCTAGAATTTTCAAAATCCATGTCCACATGTTTACAATTTCACGTCAAAAAATGGCTAAAATTCCAGTTGAAATTTTTTCAAAGTCCCTTAAAAAATTTCCAATTTTTGTCCCAATTCTTCCCATTCCCATTGAAACTTTTCAAATCCCTCTCAAAATTGTTGAAATTCTCTTGAAGCTTTTAACATTCTCTCTAGAATTTTCAAAATCCATGTCCACATGTTTACAATTTCACGTCAAAAAATGGCTAAAATTCCAGTTGCAATTTTTTCAAAGTCCCTTAAAAATTTTCCAATTTTTGTCCCAATTCTTCCCATTCCCATTGAAACTTTTCAAATCCCTCTCAAAATTGTTGAAATTCTCTTGAAGCTTTTAAAATTCTCTCTAGAATTTTCAAAATCCACTTCATCATGTTTACAATTTCATGTAAAAAAATTGCTAAAATTCCAGTTGAAATTTTTTCAAAGTCCCTTAAAAATTTTCCAATTTTTGTCCCAATTCTTCCCATTCCCATTGAAACTTTTCAAATCCCTCTCAAAATTGTGGAAATTCTGTTGAAGCTTTTAAAATTCTCTCTAGAATTTTCAAAATCCATGTCCACATGTTTACAATTTCACGTCAAAAAATGGCTAAAATTCCAGTTGAAATTTTTTCAAAGTCCCTGAAAAATTTTCCAATTTTTGTCCCAGTTCTTCCCATTCCCATTGAAACTTTTCAAATCCCTCTCAAAATTGTTGAAATTCTGTTGAAGCTTTTAAAATTCTCTCTAGAATTTTCAAAATCCATGTCCACATGTTTACAATTTCACGTCAAAAAATGGCTAAAATTCCAGTTGAAATTTTTTCAAAGTCCCTTAAAAATTTTCCAATTTTTGTCCCAATTCTTCCCATTCCCATTGAAACATTTCAAATCCCTCTCAAAATTGTTGAAATTCTGTTGAAGCTTTTAAAATTCTCTCTAGAATTTTCAAAATCCACTTCATCATGTTTACAATTTCACGTCAAAAAATTGCTAAAATTCCAGTTGAAATTTTTTCAAAGTCCCTTAAAAATTTTCCAATTTTTGTCCCAATTCTTCCCATTCCCATTGAATCTTTTCAAATCCCTCTCAAAATTGTGGAAATTCTGTTGAAGCTTTTAAAATTCTCTCTAGAATTTTCAAAATCCATGTCCACATGTTTACAATTTCACGTCAAAAAATGGCTAAAATTCCAGTTGAAATTTTTTCAAAGTCCCTTAAAAATTTTCCAATTTTTGTCCCAATTCTTCCCATTCCCATTGAAACTTTTCAAATCCCTCTCAAAATTGTGGAAATTCTCTTGAAGCTTTTAAAATTCTCTCTAGAATTTTCAAAATCCATGTCCACATGTTTACAATTTCACGTCAAAAAATGGCTAAAATTCCAGTTGCAATTTTTTCAAAGTCCCTTAAAAATTTTCCAATTTTTGTCCCAATTCTTCCCATTCCCATTGAAACATTTCAAATCCCTCTCAAA
Source organism: Streptopelia decaocto (assembly GCF_964273445.1). Classification (NCBI taxonomy): domain Eukaryota; kingdom Metazoa; phylum Chordata; class Aves; order Columbiformes; family Columbidae; genus Streptopelia; species Streptopelia decaocto. Next base: position 12,763 of record NW_028116510.1, on the reverse strand, counting down.
ATTGTGGAAATTCTGTTGAAGCTTTTAAAATTCTCTCTAGAATTTTCAAAATCCATGTCCACATGTTTACAATTTCACGTAAAAAAATGGCTAAAATTCCAGTTGAAATTTTTTCAAAGTCCCTTAAAAATTTTCCAATTTTTGTCCCAATTCTTCCCATTCCCATTGAAACTTTTCAAATCCCTCTCAAAATTGTGGAAATTCTCTTGAAGCTTTTAAAATTCTCTCTAGAATTTTCAAAATCCATGTCCACATGTTTACAATTTCACGTCAAAAAATGGCTAAAATGCCAGTTGAAATTTTTTCAAAGTCCCTTAAAAATTTTCCAATTTTTGTCCCAATTCTTCCCATTCCCATTGAAACTTTTCAAATCCCTCTCAAAATTGTGGAAATTCTGTTGAAGCTTTTAAAATTCTCTCTAGAATTTTCAAAATCCATGTCCACATGTTTACAATTTCACGTCAAAAAATGGCTAAAATTCCAGTTGAAATTTTTTCAAAGTCCCTTAAAAATTTTCCAATTTTTGTCCCAATTCTTCCCATTCCCATTGAAACTTTTCAAATCCCTCTCAAAATTGTGGAAATTCTGTTGAAGCTTTTAAAATTCTCTCTAGAATTTTCAAAATCCATGGCCACATGTTTACAATTTCACGTCAAAAAATGGCTAAAATTCCAGTTGCAATTTTTTCAAAGTCCCTTAAAAATTTTCCAATTTTTGTCCCAATTCTTCCCATTCCCATTGAAACTTTTCAAATCCCTCTCAAAATTGTTGAAATTCTGTTGAAGCTTTTAAAATTCTCTCTAGAATTTTCAAAATCCACTTCATCATGTTTACAATTTCATGTAAAAAAATTGCTAAAATTCCAGTTGAAATTTTTTCAAAGTCCCTTAAAAATTTTCCAATTTTTGTCCCAATTCTTCCCATTCCCATTGAAACTTTTCAAATCCCTCTCAAAATTGTTGAAATTCTGTTGAAGCTTTTAAAATTCTCTCTAGAATTTTCAAAATCCATGTCCACATGTTTACAATTTCACGTCAAAAAATGGCTAAAATTCCAGTTGAAATTTTTTCAAAGTCCCTTAAAAATTTTCCAATTTTTGTCCCAATTCTTCCCATTCCCATTGAAACTTTTCAAATCCCTCTCAAAATTGTTGAAATTCTGTTGAAGCTTTTAAAATTCTCTCTAGAATTTTCAAAATCCACTTCATCATGTTTACAATTTCATGTAAAAAAATTGCTAAAATTCCAGTTGAAATTTTTTCAAAGTCCCTTCAAAATTTTCCAATTTTTGTCCCAATTCTTCCCATTCCCATTGAAACTTTTCAAATCCCTCTCAAAATTGTGGAAATTCTGTTGAAGCTTTTAAAATTCTCTCTAGAATTTTCAAAATCCATGTCCACATGTTTACAATTTCACGTCAAAAAATGGCTAAAATTCCAGTTGAAATTTTTTCAAAGTCCCTGAAAAATTTTCCAATTTTTGTCCCAATTCTTCCCATTCCCATTGAAACTTTTCAAATCCCTCTCAAAATTGTTGAAATTCTGTTGAAGCTTTTAAAATTCTCTCTAGAATTTTCAAAATCCATGTCCACATGTTTACAATTTCACGTCAAAAAATGGCTAAAATTCCAGTTGAAATTTTTTCAAAGTCCCTTAAAAATTTTCCAATTTTTGTCCCAATTCTTCCCATTCCCATTGAAACTTTTCAAATCCCTCTCAAAATTGTTGAAATTCTCTTGAAGCTTTTAAAATTCTCTCTAGAATTTTCAAAATCCACTTCATCATGTTTACAATTTCACGTCAAAAAATTGCTAAAATTCCAGTTGAAATTTTTTCAAAGTCCCTTAAAAATTTTCCAATTTTTGTCCCAATTCTTCCCATTCCCATTGAATCTTTTCAAATCCCTCTCAAAATTGTGGAAATTCTGTTGAAGCTTTTAAAATTCTCTCTAGAATTTTCAAAATCCATGTCCACATGTTTACAATTTCATGTCAAAAAATGGCTAAAATTCCAGTTGAAATTTTTTCAAAGTCCCTGAAAAATTTTCCAATTTTTGTCCCAATTCTTCCCATTCCCATTGAAACTTTTCAAATCCCTCTCAAAATTGTTGAAATTCTCTTGAAGCTTTTAAAATTCTCTCTAGAATTTTCAAAATCCATGTCCACATGTTTACAATTTCACGTCAAAAAATGGCTAAAATTCCAGTTGAAATTTTTTCAAAGTCCCTTAAAAATTTTCCAATTTTCGTCCCAATTCTTCCCATTCCCATTGAAACTTTTCAAATCCCTCTCAAAATTGTAGAAATTCTGTTGAAGCTTTTAAAATTCTCTCTAGAATTTTCAAAATCCATGGCCACATGTTTACAATTTCACGTCAAAAAATGGCTAAAATTCCAGTTGAAATTTTTTCAAAGTCCCTGAAAAATTTTCCAATTTTTGTCCCAATTCTTCCCATTCCCATTGAAACTTTTCAAATCCCTCTCAAAATTGTGGAAATTCTCTTGAAGCTTTTAAAATTCTCTCTAGAATTTTCAAAATCCATGTCCACATGTTTACAATTTCACGTCAAAAAATGGCTAAAATTCCAGTTGAAATTTTTTCAAAGTCCCTTAAAAATTTTCCAATTTTTGTCCCAATTCTTCCCATTCCCATTGAATCTTTTCAAATCCCTCTCAAAATTGTTGAAATTCTGTTGAAGCTTTTAAAATTCTCTCTAGAATTTTCAAAATCCATGGCCACATGTTTACAATTTCACGTCAAAAAATGGCTAAAATTCCAGTTGAAATTTTTTCAAAGTCCCTTAAAAATTTTCCAATTTTTGTCCCAATTCTTCCCATTCCCATTGAAACTTTTCAAATCCCTCTCAAAATTGTTGAAATTCTGTTGAAGCTTTTAAAATTCTCTCTAGAATTTTCAAAATCCACTTCATCATGTTTACAATTTCATGTAAAAAAATTGCTAAAATTCCAGTTGAAATTTTTTCAAAGTCCCTTCAAAATTTTCCAATTTTTGTCCCAATTCTTCCCATTCCCATTGAAACTTTTCAAATCCCTCTCAAAATTGTGGAAATTCTGTTGAAGCTTTTAAAATTCTCTCTAGAATTTTCAAAATCCACTTCATCATGTTTACAATTTCACGTCAAAAAATGGCTAAAATTCCAGTTGAAATTTTTTCAAAGTCCCTTAAAAATTTTCCAATTTTTGTCCCAATTCTTCCCATTCCCATTGAATCTTTTCAAATCCCTCTCAAAATTGTTGAAATTCTGTTGAAGCTTTTAAAATTCTCTCTAGAATTTTCAAAATCCATGTCCACATGTTTACAATTTCACATCAAAAAATGGCTAAAATTCCAGTTGAAATTTTTTCAAAGTCCCTTAAAAATTTTCCAATTTTTGTCCCAATTCTTCCCATTCCCATTGAAACTTTTCAAATCCCTCTCAAAATTGTTGAAATTCTCTTGAAGCTTTTAAAATTCTCTCTAGAATTTTCAAAATCCATGGCCACATGTTTACAATTTCACGTCAAAAAATGGCTAAAATTCCAGTTGAAATTTTTTCAAAGTCCCTTAAAAATTTTCCAATTTTTGTCCCAATTCTTCCCATTCCCATTGAAACTTTTCAAATCCCTCTCAAAATTGTGGAAATTCTCTTGAAGCTTTTAAAATTCTCTCTAGAATTTTCAAAATCCATGTCCACATGTTTACAATTTCACGTCAAAAAATGGCTAAAATGCCAGTTGAAATTTTTTCAAAGTCCCTTAAAAATTTTCCAATTTTTGTCCCAATTCTTCCCATTCCCATTGAAACTTTTCAAATCCCTCTCAAAATTGTGGAAATTCTCTTGAAGCTTTTAAAATTCTCTCTAGAATTTTCAAAATCCATGTCCACATGTTTACAATTTCACGTCAAAAAATGGCTAAAATTCCAGTTGAAATTTTTTCAAAGTCCCTTAAAAATTTTCCAATTTTTGTCCCAATTCTTCCCATTCCCATTGAAACATTTCAAATCCCTCTCAAAATTGTGGAAATTCTGTTGAAGCTTTTAAAATTCTCTCTAGAATTTTCAAAATCCATGTCCACATGTTTACAATTTCACGTCAAAAAATTGCTAAAATTCCAGTTGAAATTTTTTCAAAGTCCCTGAAAAATTTTCCAATTTTTGTCCCAATTCTTCCCATTCCCATTGAAACTTTTCAAATCCCTCTCAAAATTGTTGAAATTCTCTTGAAGCTTTTAAAATTCTCTCTAGAATTTTCAAAATCCATGTCCACATGTTTACAATTTCACGTCAAAAAATGGCTAAAATTCCAGTTGAAATTTTTTCAAAGTCCCTTCAAAATTTTCCAATTTTTGTCCCAATTCTTCCCATTCCCATTGAAACTTTTCAAATCCCTCTCAAAATTGTTGAAATTCTGTTGAAGCTTTTAAAATTCTCTCTAGAATTTTCAAAATCCACTTCATCATGTTTACAATTTCATGTAAAAAAATGGCTAAAATTCCAGTTGAAATTTTTTCAAAGTCCCTTAAAAATTTTCCAATTTTTGTCCCAATTCTTCCCATTCCCATTGAAACTTTTCAAATCCCTCTCAAAATTGTTGAAATTCTGTTGAAGCTTTAAAAATTCTCTCTAGAATTTTCAAAATCCATGTCCACATGTTTACAATTTCACGTCAAAAAATGGCTAAAATTCCAGTTGAAATTTTTTCAAAGTCCCTGAAAAATTTTCCAATTTTTGTCCCAATTCTTCCCATTCCCATTGAAACTTTTCAAATCCCTCTCAAAATTGTTGAAATTCTCTTGAAGCTTTTAAAATTCTCTCTAGAATTTTCAAAATCCATGTCCACATGTTTACAACTTCACGTCAAAAAATGGCTAAAATTCCAGTTGAAATTTTTTCAAAGTCCCTTAAAAATTTTCCAATTTTTGTCCCAATTCTTCCCATTCCCATTGAAACTTTTCAAATCCCTCTCAAAATTGTGGAAATTCTGTTGAAGCTTTTAAAATTCTCTCTAGAATTTTCAAAATCCACTTCATCATGTTTACAATTTCATGTAAAAAAATTGCTAAAATTCCAGTTGAAATTTTTTCAAAGTCCCTTCAAAATTTTCCAATTTTTGTCCCAATTCTTCCCATTCCCATTGAAACTTTTCAAATCCCTCTCAAAATTGTTGAAATTCTGTTGAAGCTTTTAAAATTCTCTCTAGAATTTTCAAAATCCATGTCCACATGTTTACAATTTCACATAAAAAAATGGCTAAAATTCCAGTTGAAATTTTTTCAAAGTCCCTTAATTTTCCAATTTTTGTCCCAATTCTTCCCATTCCCATTGAAACTTTTCAAATCCCTCTCAAAATTGTAGAAATTCTGTTGAAGCTTTTAAAATTCTCTCTAGAATTTTCAAAATCCATGTCCACATGTTTACAATTTCACGTCAAAAAATGGCTAAAATTCCAGTTGAAATTTTTTCAAAGTCCCTTAAAAATTTTCCAATTTTTGTCCCAATTCTTCCCATTCCCATTGAAACTTTTCAAATCCCTCTCAAAATTGTTGAAATTCTCTTGAAGCTTTTAAAATTCTCTCTAGAATTTTCAAAATCCACTTCATCATGTTTACAATTTCACGTCAAAAAATTGCTAAAATTCCAGTTGAAATTTTTTCAAAGTCCCTTAAAAATTTTCCAATTTTTGTCCCAATTCTTCCCATTCCCATTGAATCTTTTCAAATCCCTCTCAAAATTGTTGAAATTCTGTTGAAGCTTTTAAAATTCTCTCTAGAATTTTCAAAATCCATGTCCACATGTTTACAATTTCACATAAAAAAATGGCTAAAATTCCAGTTGAAATTTTTTCAAAGTCCCTTAAAAATTTTCCAATTTTTGTCCCAATTCTTCCCATTCCCATTGAAACTTTTCAAATCCCTCTCAAAATTGTTGAAATTCTCTTGAAGCTTTTAACATTCTCTCTAGAATTTTCAAAATCCATGTCCACATGTTTACAATTTCACGTCAAAAAATGGCTAAAATTCCAGTTGAAATTTTTTCAAAGTCCCTTCAAAATTTTCCAATTTTTGTCCCAATTCTTCCCATTCCCATTGAAACTTTTCAAATCCCTCTCAAAATTGTTGAAATTCTGTTGAAGCTTTTAAAATTCTCTCTAGAATTTTCAAAATCCACTTCATCATGTTTACAATTTCTTTTAAAAAAATTGCTAAAATTCCAGTTGAAATTTTTTCAAAGTCCCTTAAAAATTTTCCAATTTTTGTCCCAATTCTTCCCATTCCCATTGAAACTTTTCAAATCCCTCTCAAAATTGTGGAAATTCTGTTGAAGCTTTTAAAATTCTCTCTAGAATTTTCAAAATCCATGTCCACATGTTTACAATTTCACGTCAAAAAATGGCTAAAATTCCAGTTGAAATTTTTTCAAAGTCCCTGAAAAATTTTCCAATTTTTGTCCCAATTCTTCCCATTCCCATTGAAACTTTTCAAATCCCTCTCAAAATTGTTGAAATTCTCTTGAAGCTTTTAAAATTCTCTCTAGAATTTTCAAAATCCATGTCCACATGTTTACAATTTCACATAAAAAAATGGCTAAAATTCCAGTTGAAATTTTTTCAAAGTCCCTTAAAAATTTTCCAATTTTTGTCCCAATTCTTCCCATTCCCATTGAAACTTTTCAAATCCCTCTCAAAATTGTTGAAATTCTCTTGAAGCTTTTAAAATTCTCTCTAGAATTTTCAAAATCCATGGCCACATGTTTACAATTTCACATAAAAAAATTGCTAAAATTCCAGTTGAAATTTTTTCAAAGTCCCTTAAAAATTTTCCAATTTTTGTCCCAATTCTTCCCATTCCCATTAAAACTTTTCAAATCCCTCTCAAAATTGTTGAAATTCTCTTGAAGCTTTTAAAATTCTCTCTAGAATTTTCAAAATCCATGTCCACATGTTTACAATTTCACGTCAAAAAATTGCTAAAATTCCAGTTGAAATTTTTTCAAAGTCCCTTAAAAATTTTCCAATTTTTGTCCCAATTCTTCCCATTCCCATTGAAACTTTTCAAATCCCTCTCAAAATTGTGGAAATTCTGTTGAAGCTTTTAAAATTCTCTCTAGAATTTTCAAAATCCATGGCCACATGTTTACAATTTCACGTCAAAAAATGGCTAAAATTCCAGTTGAAATTTTTTCAAAGTCCCTTAAAAATTTTCCCATTTTTGTCCCAATTCTTCCCATTCCCATTGAAACTTTTCAAATCCCTCTCAAAATTGTTGAAATTCTGTTGAAGCTTTTAAAATTCTCTCTAGAATTTTCAAAATCCATGTCCACATGTTTACAATTTCACGTCAAAAAATGGCTAAAATTCCAGTTGAAATTTTTTCAAAGTCCCTTAAAAATTTTCCAATTTTTGTCCCAATTCTTCCCATTCCCATTGAAACTTTTCAAATCCCTCTCAAAATTGTGGAAATTCTGTTGAAGCTTTTAAAATTCTCTCTAGAATTTTCAAAATCCATGTCCACATGTTTACAATTTCACGTCAAAAAATGGCTAAAATTCCAGTTGAAATTTTTTCAAAGTCCCTTAAAAATTTTCCAATTTTTGTCCCAATTCTTCCCATTCCCATTGAAACTTTTCAAATCCCTCTCAAAATTGTTGAAATTCTCTTGAAGCTTTTAAAATTCTCTCTAGAATTTTCAAAATCCATGGCCACATGTTTACAATTTCACGTCAAAAAATGGCTAAAATTCCAGTTGAAATTTTTTCAAAGTCCCTGAAAAATTTTCCAATTTTTGTCCCAATTCTTCCCATTCCCATTGAAACTTTTCAAATCCCTCTCAAAATTGTTGAAATTCTCTTGAAGCTTTTAAAATTCTCTCTAGAATTTTCAAAATCCATGGCCACATGTTTACAATTTCACGTCAAAAAATGGCTAAAATTCCAGTTGAAATTTTTTCAAAGTCCCTTCAAAATTTTCCAATTTTTGTCCCAATTCTTCCCATTCCCATTGAAACTTTTCAAATCCCTCTCAAAATTGTTGAAATTCTGTTGAAGCTTTTAAAATTCTCTCTAGAATTTTCAAAATCCACTTCATCATGTTTACAATTTCATGTAAAAAAATTGCTAAAATTCCAGTTGAAATTTTTTCAAAGTCCCTGAAAAATTTTCCAATTTTTGTCCCAATTCTTCCCATTCCCATTGAAACTTTTCAAATCCCTCTCAAAATTGTTGAAATTCTGTTGAAGCTTTTAAAATTCTCTCTAGAATTTTCAAAATCCATGTCCACATGTTTACAATTTCACGTCAAAAAATGGCTAAAATTCCAGTTGAAATTTTTTCAAAGTCCCTTCAAAATTTTCCAATTTTTGTCCCAATTCTTCCCATTCCCATTGAAACTTTTCAAATCCCTCTCAAAATTGTTGAAATTCTCTTGAAGCTTTTAAAATTCTCTCTAGAATTTTCAAAATCCATGTCCACATGTTTACAATTTCACGTCAAAAAATGGCTAAAATTCCAGTTGAAATTTTTTCAAAGTCCCTTAAAAATTTTCCAATTTTTGTCCCAATTCTTCCCATTCCCATTGAAACATTTCAAATCCCTCTCAAAATTGTTGAAATTCTGTTGAAGCTTTTAAAATTCTCTCTAGAATTTTCAAAATCCACTTCATCATGTTTACAATTTCACGTCAAAAAATTGCTAAAATTCCAGTTGAAATTTTTTCAAAGTCCCTTCAAAATTTTCCAATTTTTGTCCCAATTCTTCCCATTCCCATTGAAACTTTTCAAATCCCTCTCAAAATTGTTGAAATTCTCTTGAAGCTTTTAAAATTCTCTCTAGAATTTTCAAAATCCATGTCCACATGTTTACAATTTCACATAAAAAAATGGCTAAAATTCCAGTTGAAATTTTTTCAAAGTCCCTTAAAAATTTTCCAATTTTTGTCCCAATTCTTCCCATTCCCATTGAAACTTTTCAAATCCCTCTCAAAATTGTGGAAATTCTGTTGAAGCTTTTAAAATTCTCTCTAGAATTTTCAAAATCCATGTCCACATGTTTACAATTTCACGTCAAAAAATTGCTAAAATTCCAGTTGAAATTTTTTCAAAGTCCCTTAAAAATTTTCCAATTTTTGTCCCAATTCTTCCCATTCCCATTGAAACTTTTCAAATCCCTCTCAAAATTGTGGAAATTCTGTTGAAGCTTTTAAAATTCTCTCTAGAATTTTCAAAATCCATGTCCACATGTTTACAATTTCACGTCAAAAAATGGCTAAAATGCCAGTTGAAATTTTTTCAAAGTCCCTTAAAAATTTTCCAATTTTTGTCCCAATTCTTCCCATTCCCATTGAAACTTTTCAAATCCCTCTCAAAATTGTTGAAATTCTGTTGAAGCTTTTAAAATTCTCTCTAGAATTTTCAAAATCCATGTCCACATGTTTACAATTTCACGTCAAAAAATGGCTAAAATTCCAGTTGAAATTTTTTCAAAGTCCCTTAAAAATTTTCCAATTTTTGTCCCAATTCTTCCCATTCCCATTGAAACTTTTCAAATCCCTCTCAAAATTGTTGAAATTCTCTTGAAGCTTTTAAAATTCTCTCTAGAATTTTCAAAATCCACTTCATCATGTTTACAATTTCACGTCAAAAAATTGCTAAAATTCCAGTTGAAATTTTTTCAAAGTCCCTTAAAAATTTTCCAATTTTTGTCCCAATTCTTCCCATTCCCATTGAAACTTTTCAAATCCCTCTCAAAATTGTTGAAATTCTCTTGAAGCTTTTAAAATTCTCTCTAGAATTTTCAAAATCCACTTCATCATGTTTACAATTTCATGTAAAAAAATTGCTAAAATTCCAGTTGAAATTTTTTCAAAGTCCCTTCAAAATTTTCCAATTTTTGTCCCAATTCTTCCCATTCCCATTGAAACTTTTCAAATCCCTCTCAAAATTGTGGAAATTCTGTTGAAGCTTTTAAAATTCTCTCTAGAATTTTCAAAATCCATGTCCACATGTTTACAATTTCACGTCAAAAAATGGCTAAAATTCCAGTTGAAATTTTTTCAAAGTCCCTGAAAAATTTTCCAATTTTTGTCCCAATTCTTCCCATTCCCATTGAAACTTTTCAAATCCCTCTCAAAATTGTTGAAATTCTCTTGAAGCTTTTAAAATTCTCTCTAGAATTTTCAAAATCCATGTCCACATGTTTACAACTTCACGTCAAAAAATGGCTAAAATTCCAGTTGAAATTTTTTCAAAGTCCCTTAAAAATTTTCCAATTTTTGTCCCAATTCTTCCCATTCCCATTGAAACTTTTCAAATCCCTCTCAAAATTGTTGAAATTCTGTTGAAGCTTTTAAAATTCTCTCTAGAATTTTCAAAATCCACTTCATCATGTTTACAATTTCATGTAAAAAAATTGCTAAAATTCCAGTTGAAATTTTTTCAAAGTCCCTTAAAAATTTTCCAATTTTTGTCCCAATTCTTCCCATTCCCATTGAAACTTTTCAAATCCCTCTCAAAATTGTTGAAATTCTCTTGAAGCTTTTAAAATTCTCTCTAGAATTTTCAAAATCCACTTCATCATGTTTACAATTTCACGTCAAAAAATTGCTAAAATTCCAGTTGAAATTTTTTCAAAGTCCCTTAAAAATTTTCCAATTTTTGTCCCAATTCTTCCCATTCCCATTGAATCTTTTCAAATCCCTCTCAAAATTGTTGAAATTCTGTTGAAGCTTTTAAAATTCTCTCTAGAATTTTCAAAATCCATGTCCACATGTTTACAATTTCACGTCAAAAAATGGCTAAAATTCCAGTTGAAATTTTTTCAAAGTCCCTTAAAAATTTTCCAATTTTTGTCCCAATTCTTCCCATTCCCATTGAAACTTTTCAAATCCCTCTCAAAATTGTTGAAATTCTCTTGAAGCTTTTAACATTCTCTCTAGAATTTTCAAAATCCATGTCCACATGTTTACAATTTCACGTCAAAAAATGGCTAAAATTCCAGTTGAAATTTTTTCAAAGTCCCTTCAAAATTTTCCAATTTTTGTCCCAATTCTTCCCATTCCCATTGAAACTTTTCAAATCCCTCTCAAAATTGTTGAAATTCTGTTGAAGCTTTTAAAATTCTCTCTAGAATTTTCAAAATCCACTTCATCATGTTTACAATTTCTTTTAAAAAAATTGCTAAAATTCCAGTTGAAATTTTTTCAAAGTCCCTTAAAAATTTTCCAATTTTTGTCCCAATTCTTCCCATTCCCATTGAAACTTTTCAAATCCCTCTCAAAATTGTGGAAATTCTGTTGAAGCTTTTAAAATTCTCTCTAGAATTTTCAAAATCCATGTCCACATGTTTACAATTTCACGTCAAAAAATGGCTAAAATTCCAGTTGAAATTTTTTCAAAGTCCCTGAAAAATTTTCCAATTTTTGTCCCAATTCTTCCCATTCCCATTGAAACTTTTCAAATCCCTCTCAAAATTGTTGAAATTCTCTTGAAGCTTTTAAAATTCTCTCTAGAATTTTCAAAATCCATGTCCACATGTTTACAATTTCACATAAAAAAATGGCTAAAATTCCAGTTGAAATTTTTTCAAAGTCCCTTAAAAATTTTCCAATTTTTGTCCCAATTCTTCCCATTCCCATTGAAACTTTTCAAATCCCTCTCAAAATTGTTGAAATTCTCTTGAAGCTTTTAAAATTCTCTCTAGAATTTTCAAAATCCACTTCATCATGTTTACAATTTCACATAAAAAAATGGCTAAAATTCCAGTTGAAATTTTTTCGAAGTCCCTTAAAAATTTTCCAATTTTTGTCCCAATTCTTCCCATTCCCATTGAAACTTTTCAAATCCCTCTCAAAATTGTTGAAATTCTGTTGAAGCTTTTAAAATTCTCTCTAGAATTTTCAAAATCCATGTCCACATGTTTACAATTTCACGTCAAAAAATGGCTAAAATTCCAGTTGAAATTTTTTCAAAGTCCCTGAAAAATTTTCCAATTTTTGTCCCTATTCTTCCCATTCCCATTGAAACTTTTCAAATCCCTCTCAAAATTGTTGAAATTCTGTTGAAGCTTTTAAAATTCTCTCTAGAATTTTCAAAATCCACTTCATCATGTTTACAATTTCACGTCAAAAAATTGCTAAAATTCCAGTTGAAATTTTTCAAAGTCCCTGAAAAATTTTCCAATTTTTGTCCCAATTCTTCCCATTCCCATTGAATCTTTTCAAATCCCTCTCAAAATTGTTGAAATTCTGTTGAAGCTTTTAAAATTCTCTCTAGAATTTTCAAAATCCATGTCCACATGTTTACAATTTCACGTCAAAAAATGGCTAAAATTCCAGTTGAAATTTTTTCAAAGTCCCTTAAAAATTTTCCAATTTTTGTCCCAATTCTTCCCATTCCCATTGAAACTTTTCAAATCCCTCTCAAAATTGTTGAAATTCTCTTGAAGCTTTTAAAATTCTCTCTAGAATTTTCAAAATCCATGTCCACATGTTTACAATTTCACGTCAAAAAATGGCTAAAATTCCAGTTGAAATTTTTTCAAAGTCCCTTAAAAATTTTCCAATTTTTGTCCCAATTCTTCCCATTCCCATTGAAACTTTTCAAATCCCTCTCAAAATTGTGGAAATTCTGTTGAAGCTTTTAAAATTCTCTCTAGAATTTTCAAAATCCATGTCCACATGTTTACAATTTCACGTAAAAAAATGGCTAAAATTCCAGTTGAAATTTTTTCAAAGTCCCTTAAAAATTTTCCAATTTTTGTCCCAATTCTTCCCATT
>NW_028116511.1:0-36790 GCF_964273445.1 Streptopelia decaocto | reverse complement strand
GGCCATGGATTTTGAAAATTCTATAGAGAATTTTTAAAGATTCAACAGAATTTCAACAATTTTGAGAGGGATTTGAAAAGTTTCAATGGGAATGGGAAGAATTGGGACAAAAATTGGAAAATTTTTCAGGGACTTTGAAAAAATTTCAACTGGAATTTTAGCCATTTTTTTACGTGAAATTGTGAACATGTGGACATGGATTTTGAAAATTCTAGAGAGAATTTTAAAAGCTTCAAGAGAATTTCAACAATTTTGAGAGGGATTTGAAAAGTTTCAATGGGAATGGGAAGAATTGGGACAAAAATTGGAAAATTTTTCAGGGACTTTGAAAAAATTTCAACTGGAATTTTAGCAATTTTTTTATGTGAAATTGTAAACATGTGACCATGGATTTTGAAAATTCTAGAGAGAATTTTAAAAGCTTTAACAGAATTTCTACAATTTTGAGAGGGATTTGAAAAGTTTCAATGGGAATGGGAAGAATTGGGACAAAAATTGGAAAATTTTTAAGGGACTTTGAAAAAATTTCAACTGGAATTTTAGCATTTTTTTTACATGAAATTGTAAACATGTGGACATGGATTTTGAAAATTCTAGAGAGAATTTTAAAAGCTTCAACAGAATTTCAACAATTTTGAGAGGGATTTGAAAAGTTTCAATGGGAATGGGAAGAATTGGGACAAAAATGGGAAAATTTTTAAGGGACTTTGAAAAAATTTCAACTGGAATTTTAGCCATTTTTTGACGTGAAATTGTAAACATGTGGACATGGATTTTGAAAATTCTAGAGAGAATTTTAAAAGCATCAACAGAATTTCAACAATTTTGAGAGGGATTTGAAAAGTTTCAATGGGAATGGGAAGAATTGGGACAAAAATTGGAAAATTTTTAAGGGACTTTGAAAGAATTTCAACTGGAATTTTAGCCATTTTTTGACGTGAAATTGTAAACATGTGGACATGGATTTTGAAAATTCTAGAGAGAATTTTAAAAGCTTCAAGAGAATTTCAACAATTTTGAGAGGGATTTGAAAAGTTTCAATGGGAATGGGAAGAATTGGGACAAAAATTGGAAAATTTTTAAGGGACTTTGAAAAAATTTCAACTGGAATTTTAGCCATTTTTTGACGTGAAATTGTAAACATGTGGACATGGATTTTGAAAATTCTAGAGAGAACTTTAAAAGCTTCAAGAGAATTTCAACAATTTTGAGAGGGATTTGAAAAGTTTCAATGGGAATGGGAAGAACTGGGACAAAAATTGGAAAATTTTTAAGGGACTTTGAAAAAATTTCAACTGGAATTTTAGCCATTTTTTGACGTGAAATTGTAAACATGTGGACATGGATTTTGAAAATTCTAGAGAGAATTTTAAAAGCTTCAAGAGAATTTCAACAATTTTGAGAGGGATTTGAAAAGTTTCAATGGGAATGGGAAGAATTGGGACAAAAATTGGAAAATTTTTCAGGGACTTTGAAAAAATTTCAACTGGAATTTTAGCAATTTTTTGACGTGAAATTGTAAACATGTGGCCATGGATTTTGAAAATTCTAGAGAGAATTTTAAAAGCTTCAAGAGAATTTCAACAATTTTGAGAGGGATTTGAAAAGTTTCAATGGGAATGGGAAGAATTGGGACAAAAATTGGAAAATTTTTAAGGGACTTTGAAAAAATTTCAACTGGAATTTTAGCAATTTTTTGACGTGAAATTGTAAACATGTGGCCATGGATTTTGAAAATTCTAGAGAGAATTTTAAAAGCTTTAACAGAATTTCTACAATTTTGAGAGGGATTTGAAAAGTTTCAATGGGAATGGGAAGAATTGGGACAAAAATTGGAAAATTTTTAAGGGACTTTGAAAAAATTTCAGTTGGAATTTTAGCCATTTTTTTACGTGAAATTGTAAACATGTGGACATGGATTTTGAAAATTCTAGAGAGAATTTTAAAAGCTTCAACAGAATTTCAACACTTTTGAGAGGGATTTGAAAAGTTTCAATGGGAATGGGAAGAATTGGGACAAAAATTGGAAAATTTTTAAGGGACTTTGAAAAAATTTCAACTGGAATTTTAGCCATTTTTTTACATGAAATTGTAAACATGTGGCCATGGATTTTGAAAATTCTAGAGAGAATTTTAAAAGCTTCAAGAGAATTTCAACAATTTTGAGAGGGATTTGAAAAGTTTCAATGGGAATGGGAAGAATTGGGACAAAAATTGGAAAATTTTTAAGGGACTTTGAAAAAATTTCAACTGGAATTTTAGCCATTTTTTTACGTGAAATTGTAAACATGTGACCATGGATTTTGAAAATTCTAGAGAGAATTTTAAAAGCTTCAACAGAATTTCAACACTTTTGAGAGGGATTTGAAAAGTTTCAATGGGAATGGGAAGAATTGGGACAAAAATTGGAAAATTTTTAAGGGACTTTGAAAAAATTTCAACTGGAATTTTAGCCATTTTTTTACTTGAAATTGTAAACATGTGGACATGGATTTTGAAAATTCTAGAGAGAATTTTAAAAGCTTCAAGAGAATTTCAACAATTTTGAGAGGGATTTGAAAAGTTTCAATGGGAATGGGAAGAATTGGGACAAAAATTGGAAAATTTTTCAGGGACTTTGAAAAAATTTCAACTGGAATTTTAGCCATTTTTTTACGTGAAATTGTGAACATGTGGACATGGATTTTGAAAATTCTAGAGAGAATTTTAAAAGCTTCAAGAGAATTTCAACAATTTTGAGAGGGATTTGAAAAGTTTCAATGGGAATGGGAAGAATTGGGACAAAAATTGGAAAATTTTTCAGGGACTTTGAAAAAATTTCAACTGGAATTTTAGCAATTTTTTTATGTGAAATTGTAAACATGTGACCATGGATTTTGAAAATTCTAGAGAGAATTTTAAAAGCTTTAACAGAATTTCTACAATTTTGAGAGGGATTTGAAAAGTTTCAATGGGAATGGGAAGAATTGGGACAAAAATTGGAAAATTTTTAAGGGACTTTGAAAAAATTTCAACTGGAATTTTAGCATTTTTTTTACATGAAATTGTAAACATGTGGACATGGATTTTGAAAATTCTAGAGAGAATTTTAAAAGCTTCAACAGAATTTCAACAATTTTGAGAGGGATTTGAAAAGTTTCAATGGGAATGGGAAGAATTGGGACAAAAATGGGAAAATTTTTAAGGGACTTTGAAAAAATTTCAACTGGAATTTTAGCCATTTTTTGACGTGAAATTGTAAACATGTGGACATGGATTTTGAAAATTCTAGAGAGAATTTTAAAAGCATCAACAGAATTTCAACAATTTTGAGAGGGATTTGAAAAGTTTCAATGGGAATGGGAAGAATTGGGACAAAAATTGGAAAATTTTTAAGGGACTTTGAAAGAATTTCAACTGGAATTTTAGCCATTTTTTGACGTGAAATTGTAAACATGTGGACATGGATTTTGAAAATTCTAGAGAGAATTTTAAAAGCTTCAAGAGAATTTCAAGAATTTTGAGAGGGATTTGAAAAGTTTCAATGGGAATGGGAAGAATTGGGACAAAAATTGGAAAATTTTTAAGGGACTTTGAAAAAATTTCAACTGGAATTTTAGCCATTTTTTGACGTGAAATTGTAAACATGTGGACATGGATTTTGAAAATTCTAGAGAGAACTTTAAAAGCTTCAAGAGAATTTCAACAATTTTGAGAGGGATTTGAAAAGTTTCAATGGGAATGGGAAGAACTGGGACAAAAATTGGAAAATTTTTAAGGGACTTTGAAAAAATTTCAACTGGAATTTTAGCCATTTTTTGACGTGAAATTGTAAACATGTGGCCATGGATTTTGAAAATTCTAGAGAGAATTTTAAAAGCTTCAAGAGAATTTCAACAATTTTGAGAGGGATTTGAAAAGTTTCAATGGGAATGGGAAGAATTGGGACAAAAATTGGAAAATTTTTAAGGGACTTTGAAAAAATTTCAACTGGAATTTTAGCAATTTTTTGACGTGAAATTGTAAACATGTGGCCATGGATTTTGAAAATTCTAGAGAGAATTTTAAAAGCTTCAAGAGAATTTCAACAATTTTGAGAGGGATTTGAAAAGTTTCAATGGGAATGGGAAGAATTGGGACAAAAATTGGAAAATTTTTAAGGGACTTTGAAAAAATTTCAACTGGAATTTTAGCAATTTTTTGACGTGAAATTGTAAACATGTGGCCATGGATTTTGAAAATTCTAGAGAGAATTTTAAAAGCTATAACAGAATTTCTACAATTTTGAGAGGGATTTGAAAAGTTTCAATGGGAATGGGAAGAATTGGGACAAAAATTGGAAAATTTTTAAGGGACTTTGAAAAAATTTCAGTTGGAATTTTAGCCATTTTTTGACGTGAAATTGTAAACATGTGGACATGGATTTTGAAAATTCTAGAGAGAATTTTAAAAGCTTCAACAGAATTTCAACACTTTTGAGAGGGATTTGAAAAGTTTCAATGGGAATGGGAAGAATTGGGACAAAAATTGGAAAATTTTTAAGGGACTTTGAAAAAATTTCAACTGGAATTTTAGCCATTTTTTTACATGAAATTGTAAACATGTGGCCATGGATTTTGAAAATTCTAGAGAGAATTTTAAAAGCTTCAAGAGAATTTCAACAATTTTGAGAGGGATTTGAAAAGTTTCAATGGGAATGGGAAGAATTGGGACAAAAATTGGAAAATTTTTCAGGGACTTTGAAAAAATTTCAACTGGAATTTTAGCCATTTTTTTACGTGAAATTGTAAACATGTGACCATGGATTTTGAAAATTCTAGAGAGAATTTTAAAAGCTTTAACAGAATTTCTACAATTTTGAGAGGGATTTGAAAAGTTTCAATGGGAATGGGAAGAATTGGGACAAAAATTGGAAAATTTTTAAGGGACTTTGAAAAAATTTCAACTGGAATTTTAGCCATTTTTTGACGTGAAATTGTAAACATGTGGCCATGGATTTTGAAAATTCTAGAGAGAATTTTAAAAGCTTCAAGAGAATTTCAACAATTTTGAGAGGGATTTGAAAAGTTTCAATGGGAATGGAAGAATTGGGACAAAAATTGGAAAATTTTTCAGGGACTTTGAAAAAATTTCAACTGGAATTTTAGCCATTTTTTGACGTGAAATTGTAAACATGTGGCCATGGATTTTGAAAATTCTATAGAGAATTTTTAAAGCTTCAACAGAATTTCAACAATTTTGAGAGGGATTTGAAAAGTTTCAATGGGAATGGGAAGAACTGGGACAAAAATTGGAAAATTTTTAAGGGACTTTGAAAAAATTTCAACTGGAATTTTAGCCATTTTTTTACATGAAATTGTAAACATGTGGCCATGGATTTTGAAAATTCTAGAGAGAATTTTAAAAGCTTCAAGAGAATTTCAACCATTTTGAGAGGGATTTGAAAAGTTTCAATGGGAATGGGAAGAATTGGGACAAAAATTGGAAAATTTTTAAGGGACTTTGAAAAAATTTCAACTGGAATTTTAGCCATTTTTTTACGTGAAATTGTAAACATGTGACCATGGATTTTGAAAATTCTAGAGAGAATTTTAAAAGCTTCAACAGAATTTCAACAATTTTGAGAGGGATTTGAAAAGTTTCAATGGGAATGGGAAGAATTGGGACAAAAATGGGAAAATTTTTAAGGGACTTTGAAAAAATTTCAACTGGAATTTTAGCCATTTTTTTACTTGAAATTGTAAACATGTGGCCATGGATTTTGAAAATTCTAGAGAGAATTTTAAAAGCTTCAAGAGAATTTCAACAATTTTGAGAGGGATTTGAAAAGTTTCAATGGGAATGGGAAGAATTGGGACAAAAATTGGAAAATTTTTAAGGGACTTTGAAAAAATTTCAACTGGAATTTTAGCCATTTTTTTACGTGAAATTGTGAACATGTGGACATGGATTTTGAAAATTCTAGAGAGAATTTTAAAAGCTTCAAGAGAATTTCAACAATTTTGAGAGGGATTTGAAAAGTTTCAATGGGAATGGGAAGAATTGGGACAAAAATTGGAAAATTTTTCAGGGACTTTGAAAAAATTTCAACTGGAATTTTAGCAATTTTTTTACGTGAAATTGTAAACATGTGACCATGGATTTTGAAAATTCTAGAGAGAATTTTAAAAGCTTTAACAGAATTTCTACAATTTTGAGAGGGATTTGAAAAGTTTCAATGGGAATGGGAAGAATTGGGACAAAAATTGGAAAATTTTTAAGGGACTTTGAAAAAATTTCAACTGGAATTTTAGCATTTTTTTTACATGAAATTGTAAACATGTGGACATGGATTTTGAAAATTCTAGAGAGAATTTTAAAAGCTTCAACAGAATTTCAACAATTTTGAGAGGGATTTGAAAAGTTTCAATGGGAATGGGAAGAATTGGGACAAAAATGGGAAAATTTTTAAGGGACTTTGAAAAAATTTCAACTGGAATTTTAGCCATTTTTTGACGTGAAATTGTAAACATGTGGACATGGATTTTGAAAATTCTAGAGAGAATTTTAAAAGCATCAACAGAATTTCAACAATTTTGAGAGGGATTTGAAAAGTTTCAATGGGAATGGGAAGAATTGGGACAAAAATTGGAAAATTTTTAAGGGACTTTGAAAGAATTTCAACTGGAATTTTAGCCATTTTTTGACGTGAAATTGTAAACATGTGGACATGGATTTTGAAAATTCTAGAGAGAATTTTAAAAGCTTCAAGAGAATTTCAAGAATTTTGAGAGGGATTTGAAAAGTTTCAATGGGAATGGGAAGAATTGGGACAAAAATTGGAAAATTTTTCAGGGACTTTGAAAAAATTTCAACTGGAATTTTAGCCATTTTTTTACGTGAAATTGTAAACATGTGGCCATGGATTTTGAAAATTCTAGAGAGAATTTTAAAAGCTTCAACAGAATTTCTACAATTTTGAGAGGGATTTGAAAAGTTTCAATGGGAATGGGAAGAATTGGGACAAAAATTGGAAAATTTTTAAGGGACTTTGAAAAAATTTCAACTGGAATTTTAGCCATTTTTTGACGTGAAATTGTAAACATGTGGCCATGGATTTTGAAAATTCTAGAGAGAATTTTAAAAGCTTCAAGAGAATTTCAACAATTTTGAGAGGGATTTGAAAAGTTTCAATGGGAATGGGAAGAATTGGGACAAAAATTGGAAAATTTTTCAGGGACTTTGAAAAAATTTCAACTGGAATTTTAGCCATTTTTTGACGTGAAATTGTAAACATGTGGCCATGGATTTTGAAAATTCTATAGAGAATTTTTAAAGCTTCAACAGAATTTCAACAATTTTGAGAGGGATTTGAAAAGTTTCAATGGGAATGGGAAGAACTGGGACAAAAATTGGAAAATTTTTAAGGGACTTTGAAAAAATTTCAACTGGAATTTTAGCCATTTTTTTACATGAAATTGTAAACATGTGGCCATGGATTTTGAAAATTCTAGAGAGAATTTTAAAAGCTTCAAGAGAATTTCAACAATTTTGAGAGGGATTTGAAAAGTTTCAATGGGAATGGGAAGAATTGGGACAAAAATTGGAAAATTTTTAAGGGACTTTGAAAAAATTTCAACTGGAATTTTAGCCATTTTTTTACGTGAAATTGTAAACATGTGACCATGGATTTTGAAAATTCTAGAGAGAATTTTAAAAGCTTCAACAGAATTTCAACAATTTTGAGAGGGATTTGAAAAGTTTCAATGGGAATGGGAAGAATTGGGACAAAAATGGGAAAATTTTTAAGGGACTTTGAAAAAATTTCAACTGGAATTTTAGCATTTTTTTTACGTGAAATTGTAAACATGTGGCCATGGATTTTGAAAATTCTAGAGAGAATTTTAAAAGCTTCAAGAGAATTTCAACAATTTTGAGAGGGATTTGAAAAGTTTCAATGGGAATGGGAAGAATTGGGACAAAAATTGGAAAATTTTTAAGGGACTTTGAAAAAATTTCAACTGGAATTTTAGCCATTTTTTTACGTGAAATTGTGAACATGTGGACATGGATTTTGAAAATTCTAGAGAGAATTTTAAAAGCTTCAAGAGAATTTCAACAATTTTGAGAGGGATTTGAAAAGTTTCAATGGGAATGGGAAGAATTGGGACAAAAATTGGAAAATTTTTCAGGGACTTTGAAAAAATTTCAACTGGAATTTTAGCAATTTTTTTACGTGAAATTGTAAACATGTGACCATGGATTTTGAAAATTCTAGAGAGAATTTTAAAAGCTTTAACAGAATTTCTACAATTTTGAGAGGGATTTGAAAAGTTTCAATGGGAATGGGAAGAATTGGGACAAAAATTGGAAAATTTTTAAGGGACTTTGAAAAAATTTCAACTGGAATTTTAGCATTTTTTTTACATGAAATTGTAAACATGTGGACATGGATTTTGAAAATTCTAGAGAGAATTTTAAAAGCTTCAACAGAATTTCAACAATTTTGAGAGGGATTTGAAAAGTTTCAATGGGAATGGGAAGAATTGGGACAAAAATGGGAAAATTTTTAAGGGACTTTGAAAAAATTTCAACTGGAATTTTAGCCATTTTTTGACGTGAAATTGTAAACATGTGGACATGGATTTTGAAAATTCTAGAGAGAATTTTAAAAGCATCAACAGAATTTCAACAATTTTGAGAGGGATTTGAAAAGTTTCAATGGGAATGGGAAGAATTGGGACAAAAATTGGAAAATTTTTAAGGGACTTTGAAAGAATTTCAACTGGAATTTTAGCCATTTTTTGACGTGAAATTGTAAACATGTGGACATGGATTTTGAAAATTCTAGAGAGAATTTTAAAAGCTTCAAGAGAATTTCAAGAATTTTGAGAGGGATTTGAAAAGTTTCAATGGGAATGGGAAGAATTGGGACAAAAATTGGAAAATTTTTAAGGGACTTTGAAAAAATTTCAACTGGAATTTTAGCCATTTTTTGACGTGAAATTGTAAACATGTGGACATGGATTTTGAAAATTCTAGAGAGAACTTTAAAAGCTTCAAGAGAATTTCAACAATTTTGAGAGGGATTTGAAAAGTTTCAATGGGAATGGGAAGAACTGGGACAAAAATTGGAAAATTTTTAAGGGACTTTGAAAAAATTTCAACTGGAATTTTAGCCATTTTTTGACGTGAAATTGTAAACATGTGGCCATGGATTTTGAAAATTCTAGAGAGAATTTTAAAAGCTTCAAGAGAATTTCAACAATTTTGAGAGGGATTTGAAAAGTTTCAATGGGAATGGGAAGAATTGGGACAAAAATTGGAAAATTTTTAAGGGACTTTGAAAAAATTTCAACTGGAATTTTAGCAATTTTTTGACGTGAAATTGTAAACATGTGGCCATGGATTTTGAAAATTCTAGAGAGAATTTTAAAAGCTTTAACAGAATTTCTACAATTTTGAGAGGGATTTGAAAAGTTTCAATGGGAATGGGAAGAATTGGGACAAAAATTGGAAAATTTTTAAGGGACTTTGAAAAAATTTCAGTTGGAATTTTAGCCATTTTTTGACGTGAAATTGTAAACATGTGGACATGGATTTTGAAAATTCTAGAGAGAATTTTAAAAGCTTCAACAGAATTTCAACACTTTTGAGAGGGATTTGAAAAGTTTCAATGGGAATGGGAAGAATTGGGACAAAAATTGGAAAATTTTTAAGGGACTTTGAAAAAATTTCAACTGGAATTTTAGCCATTTTTTGACGTGAAATTGTAAACATGTGGCCATGGATTTTGAAAATTCTAGAGAGAATTTTAAAAGCTTCAAGAGAATTTCAACAATTTTGAGAGGGATTTGAAAAGTTTCAATGGGAATGGGAAGAATTGGGACAAAAATTGGAAAATTTTTCAGGGACTTTGAAAAAATTTCAACTGGAATTTTAGCCATTTTTTGACGTGAAATTGTAAACATGTGGCCATGGATTTTGAAAATTCTATAGAGAATTTTTAAAGCTTCAACAGAATTTCAACAATTTTGAGAGGGATTTGAAAAGTTTCAATGGGAATGGGAAGAACTGGGACAAAAATTGGAAAATTTTTAAGGGACTTTGAAAAAATTTCAACTGGAATTTTAGCCATTTTTTTACATGAAATTGTAAACATGTGGCCATGGATTTTGAAAATTCTAGAGAGAATTTTAAAAGCTTCAACAGAATTTCAACAATTTTGAGAGGGATTTGAAAAGTTTCAATGGGAATGGGAAGAATTGGGACAAAAATTGGAAAATTTTTCAGGGACTTTGAAAAAATTTCAACTGGAATTTTAGCCATTTTTTGACATGAAATTGTAAACATGTGGACATGGATTTTGAAAATTCTAGAGAGAATTTTAAAAGCTTCAAGAGAATTTCAACAATTTTGAGAGGGATTTGAAAAGTTTCAATGGGAATGGGAAGAATTGGGACAAAAATTGGAAAATTTTTCAGGGACTTTGAAAAAATTTCAACTGGAATTTTAGCAATTTTTTGACGTGAAATTGTAAACATGTGGCCATGGATTTTGAAAATTCTAGAGAGAATTTTAAAAGCTTCAAGAGAATTTCAACAATTTTGAGAGGGATTTGAAAAGTTTCAATGGGAATGGGAAGAATTGGGACAAAAATTGGAAAATTTTTAAGGGACTTTGAAAAAATTTCAACTGGAATTTTAGCCATTTTGTTACGTGAAATTGTAAACATGTGGCCACGGATTTTGAAAATTCTAGAGAGAATTTTAAAAGCTTCAACAGAATTTCAACAATTTTGAGAGGGATTGGAAAAGTTTCAATGGGAATGGGAAGAATTGGGACAAAAATTGGAAAATTTTTAAGGGACTTTGAAAAAATTTCAACTGGAATTTTAGCATTTTTTTTACGTGAAATTGTAAACATGTGGCCATGGATTTTGAAAATTCTAGAGAGAATTTTAAAAGCTTCAAGAGAATTTCAACAATTTTGAGAGGGATTTGAAAAGTTTCAATGGGAATGGGAAGAATTGGGACAAAAATGGGAAAATTTTTAAGGGACTTTGAAAAAATTTCAACTGGAATTTTAGCCATTTTTTTACGTGAAATTGTAAACATGTGACCATGGATTTTGAAAATTCTAGAGATTTTTAAAAGCTTTAACAGAATTTCTACAATTTTGAGAGGGATTTGAAAAGTTTCAATGGGAATGGGAAGAATTGGGACAAAAATTGGAAAATTTTTCAGGGACTTTGAAAAAATTTCAACTGGAATTTTAGCCATTTTTTGACGTGAAATTGTAAACATGTGGCCATGGATTTTGAAAATTCTAGAGAGAATTTTAAAAGCTTCAAGAGAATTTCAACAATTTTGAGAGGGATTTGAAAAGTTTCAATGGGAATGGGAAGAATTGGGACAAAAATTGGAAAATTTTTAAGGGACTTTGAAAAAATTTCAACTGGAATTTTAGCCATTTTTTGACGTGAAATTGTAAACATGTGGCCATGGATTTTGAAAATTCTATAGAGAATTTTTAAAGATTCAACAGAATTTCAACAATTTTGAGAGGGATTTGAAAAGTTTCAATGGGAATGGGAAGAATTGGGACAAAAATTGGAAAATTTTTCAGGGACTTTGAAAAAATTTCAACTGGAATTTTAGCCATTTTTTTACGTGAAATTGTGAACATGTGGACATGGATTTTGAAAATTCTAGAGAGAATTTTAAAAGCTTCAACAGAATTTCAACAATTTTGAGAGGGATTTGAAAAGTTTCAATGGGAATGGGAAGAATTGGGACAAAAATTGGAAAATTTTTAAGGGACTTTGAAAAAATTTCAACTGGAATTTCAGCATTTTTTTTACGTGAAATTGTAAACATGTGGACATGGATTTTGAAAATTCTAGAGAGAATTTTAAAAGCTTCAAGAGAATTTCAACAATTTTGAGAGGGATTTGAAAAGTTTCAATGGGAATGGGAAGAATTGGGACAAAAATTGGAAAATTTTTCAGGGACTTTGAAAAAATTTCAACTGGAATTTTAGCCATTTTTTTACTTGAAATTGTAAACATGTGGCCATGGATTTTGAAAATTCTAGAGAGAATTTTAAAAGCTTCAAGAGAATTTCCACAATTTTGAGAGGGATTTGAAAAGTTTCAATGGGAATGGGAAGAATTGGGACATAAATTGGAAAATTTTTAAGGGACTTTGAAAAAATTTCAACTGGAATTTTAGCCATTTTGTTACGTGAAATTGTAAACATGTGGCCATGGATTTTGAAAATTCTAGAGAGAATTTTAAAAGCTTCAAGAGAATTTCCACAATTTTGAGAGGGATTTGAAAAGTTTCAATGGGAATGGGAAGAATTGGGACAAAAATTGGAAAATTTTTAAGGGACTTTGAAAAAATTTCAACTGGAATTTTAGCCATTTTTTGACGTGAAATTGTAAACATGTGGACATGGATTTTGAAAATTCTAGAGAGAACTTTAAAAGCTTCAAGAGAATTTCAACAATTTTGAGAGGGATTTGAAAAGTTTCAATGGGAATGGGAAGAACTGGGACAAAAATTGGAAAATTTTTAAGGGACTTTGAAAAAATTTCAACTGGAATTTTAGCCATTTTGTTACGTGAAATTGTAAACATGTGGCCATGGATTTTGAAAATTCTAGAGAGAATTTTAAAAGCTTCAAGAGAATTTCAACAATTTTGAGAGGGATTTGAAAAGTTTCAATGGGAATGGGAAGAATTGGGACAAAAATTGGAAAATTTTTAAGGGACTTTGAAAAAATTTCAACTGGAATTTTAGCAATTTTTTGACGTGAAATTGTAAACATGTGGCCATGGATTTTGAAAATTCTAGAGAGAATTTTAAAAGCTTCAAGAGAATTTCAACAATTTTGAGAGGGATTTGAAAAGTTTCAATGGGAATGGGAAGAATTGGGACAAAAATTGGAAAATTTTTAAGGGACTTTGAAAAAATTTCAACTGGAATTTTAGCCATTTTTTGACGTGAAATTGTAAACATGTGGCCATGGATTTTGAAAATTCTAGAGAGAATTTTAAAAGCTTTAACAGAATTTCTACAATTTTGAGAGGGATTTGAAAAGTTTCAATGGGAATGGGAAGAATTGGGACAAAAATTGGAAAATTTTTAAGGGACTTTGAAAAAATTTCAACTGGAATTTTAGCCATTTTTTGACGTGAAATTGTAAACATGTGGACATGGATTTTGAAAATTCTAGAGAGAATTTTAAAAGCTTCAACAGAATTTCAACACTTTTGAGAGGGATTTGAAAAGTTTCAATGGGAATGGGAAGAATTGGGACAAAAATTGGAAAATTTTTAAGGGACTTTGAAAAAATTTCAACTGGAATTTTAGCCATTTTTTTACATGAAATTGTAAACATGTGGCCATGGATTTTGAAAATTCTAGAGAGAATTTTAAAAGCTTCAAGAGAATTTCAACAATTTTGAGAGGGATTTGAAAAGTTTCAATGGGAATGGGAAGAATTGGGACAAAAATTGGAAAATTTTTCAGGGACTTTGAAAAAATTTCAACTGGAATTTTAGCCATTTTTTGACGTGAAATTGTAAACATGTGGACATGGATTTTGAAAATTCTAGAGAGAATTTTAAAAGCTTCAAGAGAATTTCAACAATTTTGAGAGGGATTTGAAAATTTTCAATGGGAATGGGAAGAATTGGGACAAAAATTGGAAAATTTTTAAGGGACTTTGAAAAAATTTCAACTGGAATTTTAGCATTTTTTTTACGTGAAATTGTAAACATGTGGACATGGATTTTGAAAATTCTAGAGAGAATTTTAAAAGCTTCAAGAGAATTTCAACAATTTTGAGAGGGATTTGAAAAGTTTCAATGGGAATGGGAAGAATTGGGACAAAAATTGGAAAATTTTTAAGGGACTTTGAAAAAATTTCAACTGGAATTTTAGCCATTTTTTTATGTGAAATTGTAAACATGTGGACATGGATTTTGAAAATTCTAGAGAGAATTTTAAAAGCTTCAACAGAATTTCAACAATTTTGAGAGGGATTTGAAAAGTTTCATTGGGAATGGGAAGAATTGGGACAAAAATTGGAAAATTTTTAATGGACTTTGAAAAAATTTCAACTGGAATTTTAGCCATTTTTTGACGTGAAATTGTAAACATGTGGACATGGATTTTGAAAATTCTAGAGAGAATTTTAAAAGCTTTAACAGAATTTCAACAATTTTGAGAGGGATTTGAAAAGTTTCAATGGGAATGGGAAGAATTGGGACAAAAATTGGAAAATTTTTAAGGGACTTTGAAAAAATTTCAACTGGAATTTTAGCCATTTTTTGACGTGAAATTGTAAACATGTGGACATGGATTTTGAAAATTCTAGAGAGAATTTTAAAAGCTTTAACAGAATTTCTACAATTTTGAGAGGGATTTGAAAAGTTTCAATGGGAATGGGAAGAATTGGGACAAAAATTGGAAAATTTTTAAGGGACTTTGAAAAAATTTCAACTGGAATTTTAGCCATTTTTTTACTTGAAATTGTAAACATGTGGCCATGGATTTTGAAAATTCTAGAGAGAATTTTAAAAGCTTCAAGAGAATTTCCACAATTTTGAGAGGGATTTGAAAAGTTTCAATGGGAATGGGAAGAATTGGGACATAAATTGGAAAATTTTTAAGGGACTTTGAAAAAATTTCAACTGGAATTTTAGCAATTTTTTTACGTGAAATTGTAAACATGTGGACATGGATTTTGAAAATTCTAGAGAGAATTTTAAAAGCTTCAACAGAATTTCAACAATTTTGAGAGGGATTTGAAAAGTTTCAATGGGAATGGGAAGAATTGGGACAAAAATTGGAAAATTTTTAAGGGACTTTGAAAAAATTTCAACTGGAATTTTAGCCATTTTTTGACGTGAAATTGTAAACATGTGGACATAGATTTTGAAAATTCTAGAGAGAATTTTAAAAGCTTCAAGAGAATTTCAAGAATTTTGAGAGGGATTTGAAAAGTTTCAATGGGAATGGGAAGAATTGGGACAAAAATTGGAAAATTTTTAAGGGACTTTGAAAAAATTTCAACTGGAATTTTAGCAATTTTTTGACGTGAAATTGTAAACATGTGGCCATGGATTTTGAAAATTCTAGAGAGAATTTTAAAAGCTTTAACAGAATTTCTACAATTTTGAGAGGGATTTGAAAAGTTTCAATGGGAATGAGAAGAATTGGGACAAAAATTGGAAATTTTTTAAGGGACTTTGAAAAAATTTCAACTGGAATTTTAGCATTTTTTTTACGTGAAATTGTAAACATGTGGCCATGGATTTTGAAAAATCTAGAGAGAATTTTAAAAGCTTCAACAGAATTTCAACAATTTTGAGAGGGATTTGAAAAGTTTCAATGGGAATGGGAAGAATTGGGACAAAAATTGGAAATTTTTTAAGGGACTTTGAAAAAATTTCAACTGGAATTTTAGCATTTTTTTGACGTGAAATTGTAAACATGTGGACATGGATTTTGAAAATTCTAGAGAGAATTTTAAAAGCTTCAACAGAATTTCAACAATTTTGAGAGGGATTTGAAAAGTTTCAATAAGAATGGGAAGAATTGGGACAAAAATTGGAAAATTTTTAAGGGACTTTGAAAAAATTTCAACTGGAATTTTAGCAATTTTTTTATGTGAAATTGTAAACATGTGGCCATGGATTTTGAAAATTCTAGAGAGAATTTTAAAAGCTTCAAGAGAATTTCAACGATTTTGAGAGGGATTTGAAAAGTTTCAATGGGAATGGGAAGAATTGGGACAAAAATTGGAAAATTTTTAAGGGACTTTGAAAAAATTTCAACTGGAATTTTAGCCATTTTTTGACGTGAAATTGTAAACATGTGGCCATGGATTTTGAAAATTCTAGAGAGAATTTTAAAAGCTTCAAGAGAATTTCAACAATTTTGAGAGGGATTTGAAAAGTTTCAATGTGAATGGGAAGAATTGGGACAAAAATTGGAAAATTTTTAAGGGACTTTGAAAAAATTTCAACTGGAATTTTAGCCATTTTGTTACGTGAAATTGTAAACATGTGGCCATGGATTTTGAAAATTCTAGAGAGAATTTTAAAAGCTTCAAGAGAATTTCCACAATTTTGAGAGGGATTTGAAAAGTTTCAATGGGAATGGGAAGAATTGGGACAAAAATTGGAAAATTTTTAAGGGACTTTGAAAAAATTTCAACTGGAATTTTAGCCATTTTTTTACATGAAATTGTAAACATGTGGCCATGGATTTTGAAAATTCTAGAGAGAATTTTAAAAGCTTCAACAGAATTTCAACAATTTTGAGAGGGATTTGAAAAGTTTCAATGGGAATGGGAAGAATTGGGACAAAAATTGGAAAATTTTTAAGGGACTTTGAAGAAATTTCAACTGGAATTTTAGCCATTTTTTGACGTGAAATTGTAAACATGTGGACATGGATTTTGAAAATTCTAGAGAGAATTTTAAAAGCTTCAAGAGAATTTCAACAATTTTGAGAGGGATTTGAAAAGTTTCAATGGGAATGGGAAGAATTGGGACAAAAATTGGAAAATTTTTAAGGGACTTTGAAAAAATTTCAACTGGAATTTTAGCATTTTTTTTACGTGAAATTGTAAACATGTGGCCATGGATTTTGAAAATTCTAGAGAGAATTTTAAAAGCTTCAAGAGAATTTCAACAATTTTGAGAGGGATTTGAAAAGTTTCAATGGGAATGGGAAGAATTGGGACAAAAATTGGAAAATTTTTAAGGGACTTTGAAAAAATTTCAACTGGAATTTTAGCCATTTTTTTACTTGAAATTGTAAACATGTGGCCATGGATTTTGAAAATTCTAGAGAGAATTTTAAAAGCTTCAAGAGAATTTCCACAATTTTGAGAGGGATTTGAAAAGTTTCAATGGGAATGGGAAGAATTGGGACATAAATTGGAAAATTTTTAAGGGACTTTGAAAAAATTTCAACTGGAATTTTAGCAATTTTTTTACGTGAAATTGTAAACATGTGGACATGGATTTTGAAAATTCTAGAGAGAATTTTAAAAGCTTCAACAGAATTTCAACAATTTTGAGAGGGATTTGAAAAGTTTCAATGGGAATGGGAAGAATTGGGACAAAAATTGGAAAATTTTTAAGGGACTTTGAAAAAATTTCAACTGGAATTTTAGCCATTTTTTGACGTGAAATTGTAAACATGTGGACATAGATTTTGAAAATTCTAGAGAGAATTTTAAAAGCTTCAAGAGAATTTCAAGAATTTTGAGAGGGATTTGAAAAGTTTCAATGGGAATGGGAAGAATTGGGACAAAAATTGGAAAATTTTTAAGGGACTTTGAAAAAATTTCAACTGGAATTTTAGCAATTTTTTGACGTGAAATTGTAAACATGTGGCCATGGATTTTGAAAATTCTAGAGAGAATTTTAAAAGCTTTAACAGAATTTCTACAATTTTGAGAGGGATTTGAAAAGTTTCAATGGGAATGAGAAGAATTGGGACAAAAATTGGAAATTTTTTAAGGGACTTTGAAAAAATTTCAACTGGAATTTTAGCATTTTTTTTACGTGAAATTGTAAACATGTGGCCATGGATTTTGAAAAATCTAGAGAGAATTTTAAAAGCTTCAACAGAATTTCAACAATTTTGAGAGGGATTTGAAAAGTTTCAATGGGAATGGGAAGAATTGGGACAAAAATTGGAAATTTTTTAAGGGACTTTGAAAAAATTTCAACTGGAATTTTAGCATTTTTTTGACGTGAAATTGTAAACATGTGGACATGGATTTTGAAAATTCTAGAGAGAATTTTAAAAGCTTCAACAGAATTTCAACAATTTTGAGAGGGATTTGAAAAGTTTCAATAAGAATGGGAAGAATTGGGACAAAAATTGGAAAATTTTTAAGGGACTTTGAAAAAATTTCAACTGGAATTTTAGCAATTTTTTTATGTGAAATTGTAAACATGTGGCCATGGATTTTGAAAATTCTAGAGAGAATTTTAAAAGCTTCAAGAGAATTTCAACGATTTTGAGAGGGATTTGAAAAGTTTCAATGGGAATGGGAAGAATTGGGACAAAAATTGGAAAATTTTTAAGGGACTTTGAAAAAATTTCAACTGGAATTTTAGCCATTTTTTGACGTGAAATTGTAAACATGTGGCCATGGATTTTGAAAATTCTAGAGAGAATTTTAAAAGCTTCAAGAGAATTTCAACAATTTTGAGAGGGATTTGAAAAGTTTCAATGTGAATGGGAAGAATTGGGACAAAAATTGGAAAATTTTTAAGGGACTTTGAAAAAATTTCAACTGGAATTTTAGCCATTTTGTTACGTGAAATTGTAAACATGTGGCCATGGATTTTGAAAATTCTAGAGAGAATTTTAAAAGCTTCAAGAGAATTTCCACAATTTTGAGAGGGATTTGAAAAGTTTCAATGGGAATGGGAAGAATTGGGACAAAAATTGGAAAATTTTTAAGGGACTTTGAAAAAATTTCAACTGGAATTTTAGCCATTTTTTTACATGAAATTGTAAACATGTGGCCATGGATTTTGAAAATTCTAGAGAGAATTTTAAAAGCTTCAACAGAATTTCAACAATTTTGAGAGGGATTTGAAAAGTTTCAATGGGAATGGGAAGAATTGGGACAAAAATTGGAAAATTTTTAAGGGACTTTGAAAAAATTTCAACTGGAATTTTAGCCATTTTTTGACGTGAAATTGTAAACATGTGGACATGGATTTTGAAAATTCTAGAGAGAATTTTAAAAGCTTCAAGAGAATTTCAACAATTTTGAGAGGGATTTGAAAAGTTTCAATGGGAATGGGAAGAATTGGGACAAAAATTGGAAAATTTTTAAGGGACTTTGAAAAAATTTCAACTGGAATTTTAGCATTTTTTTTACGTGAAATTGTAAACATGTGGCCATGGATTTTGAAAATTCTAGAGAGAATTTTAAAAGCTTCAAGAGAATTTCAACAATTTTGAGAGGGATTTGAAAAGTTTCAATGGGAATGGGAAGAATTGGGACAAAAATTGGAAAATTTTTAAGGGACTTTGAAAAAATTTCAACTGGAATTTTAGCCATTTTGTTACGTGAAATTGTAAACATGTGGCCATGGATTTTGAAAATTCTAGAGAGAATTTTAAAAGCTTCAAGAGAATTTCAACAATTTTGAGAGGGATTTGAAAAGTTTCAATGGGAATGGGAAGAATTGGGACAAAAATTGGAAAATTTTTAAGGGACTTTGAAAAAATTTCAACTGGAATTTTAGCCATTTTTTTACATGAAATTGTAAACATGTGGCCATGGATTTTGAAAATTCTAGAGAGAATTTTAAAAGCTTCAACAGAATTTCAACAATTTTGAGAGGGATTTGAAAAGTTTCAATGGGAATGGGAAGAATTGGGACAAAAATTGGAAAATTTTTAAGGGACTTTGAAAAAATTTCAACTGGAATTTTAGCCATTTTTTGACGTGAAATTGTAAACATGTGGCCATGGATTTTGAAAATTCTAGAGAGAATTTTAAAAGCTTTAACAGAATTTCTACAATTTTGAGAGGGATTTGAAAAGTTTCAATGGGAATGGGAAGAATTGGGACAAAAATTGGAAAATTTTTAAGGGACTTTGAAAAAATTTCAACTGGAATTTTAGCCATTTTTTGACGTGAAATTGTAAACATGTGGACATGGATTTTGAAAATTCTAGAGAGAATTTTAAAAGCTTCAACAGAATTTCAACACTTTTGAGAGGGATTTGAAAAGTTTCAATGGGAATGGGAAGAATTGGGACAAAAATTGGAAAATTTTTAAGGGACTTTGAAAAAATTTCAACTGGAATTTTAGCCATTTTTTTACATGAAATTGTAAACATGTGGCCATGGATTTTGAAAATTCTAGAGAGAATTTTAAAAGCTTCAAGAGAATTTCAACAATTTTGAGAGGGATTTGAAAAGTTTCAATGGGAATGGGAAGAATTGGGACAAAAATTGGAAAATTTTTCAGGGACTTTGAAAAAATTTCAACTGGAATTTTAGCCATTTTTTGACGTGAAATTGTAAACATGTGGACATGGATTTTGAAAATTCTAGAGAGAATTTTAAAAGCTTCAAGAGAATTTCAACAATTTTGAGAGGGATTTGAAAATTTTCAATGGGAATGGGAAGAATTGGGACAAAAATTGGAAAATTTTTAAGGGACTTTGAAAAAATTTCAACTGGAATTTTAGCATTTTTTTTACGTGAAATTGTAAACATGTGGACATGGATTTTGAAAATTCTAGAGAGAATTTTAAAAGCTTCAAGAGAATTTCAACAATTTTGAGAGGGATTTGAAAAGTTTCAATGGGAATGGGAAGAATTGGGACAAAAATTGGAAAATTTTTAAGGGACTTTGAAAAAATTTCAACTGGAATTTTAGCCATTTTTTTATGTGAAATTGTAAACATGTGGACATGGATTTTGAAAATTCTAGAGAGAATTTTAAAAGCTTCAACAGAATTTCAACAATTTTGAGAGGGATTTGAAAAGTTTCATTGGGAATGGGAAGAATTGGGACAAAAATTGGAAAATTTTTAATGGACTTTGAAAAAATTTCAACTGGAATTTTAGCCATTTTTTGACGTGAAATTGTAAACATTTGGACATGGATTTTGAAAATTCTAGAGAGAATTTTAAAAGCTTCAACAGAATTTCAACAATTTTGAGAGGGATTTGAAAAGTTTCAATGGGAATGGGAAGAATTGGGACAAAAATTGGAAAATTTTTAAGGGACTTTGAAAAAATTTCAACTGGAATTTTAGCCATTTTTTGACGTGAAATTGTAAACATGTGGACATGGATTTTGAAAATTCTAGAGAGAATTTTAAAAGCTTTAACAGAATTTCTACAATTTTGAGAGGGATTTGAAAAGTTTCAATGGGAATGGGAAGAATTGGGACAAAAATTGGAAAATTTTTAAGGGACTTTGAAAAAATTTCAACTGGAATTTTAGCCATTTTTTTACTTGAAATTGTAAACATGTGGCCATGGATTTTGAAAATTCTAGAGAGAATTTTAAAAGCTTCAAGAGAATTTCCACAATTTTGAGAGGGATTTGAAAAGTTTCAATGGGAATGGGAAGAATTGGGACATAAATTGGAAAATTTTTAAGGGACTTTGAAAAAATTTCAACTGGAATTTTAGCAATTTTTTTACGTGAAATTGTAAACATGTGGACATGGATTTTGAAAATTCTAGAGAGAATTTTAAAAGCTTCAACAGAATTTCAACAATTTTGAGAGGGATTTGAAAAGTTTCAATGGGAATGGGAAGAATTGGGACAAAAATTGGAAAATTTTTAAGGGACTTTGAAAAAATTTCAACTGGAATTTTAGCCATTTTTTGACGTGAAATTGTAAACATGTGGACATAGATTTTGAAAATTCTAGAGAGAATTTTAAAAGCTTCAAGAGAATTTCAAGAATTTTGAGAGGGATTTGAAAAGTTTCAATGGGAATGGGAAGAATTGGGACAAAAATTGGAAAATTTTTAAGGGACTTTGAAAAAATTTCAACTGGAATTTTAGCAATTTTTTGACGTGAAATTGTAAACATGTGGCCATGGATTTTGAAAATTCTAGAGAGAATTTTAAAAGCTTTAACAGAATTTCTACAATTTTGAGAGGGATTTGAAAAGTTTCAATGGGAATGAGAAGAATTGGGACAAAAATTGGAAATTTTTTAAGGGACTTTGAAAAAATTTCAACTGGAATTTTAGCATTTTTTTTACGTGAAATTGTAAACATGTGGCCATGGATTTTGAAAAATCTAGAGAGAATTTTAAAAGCTTCAACAGAATTTCAACAATTTTGAGAGGGATTTGAAAAGTTTCAATGGGAATGGGAAGAATTGGGACAAAAATTGGAAATTTTTTAAGGGACTTTGAAAAATTTCAACTGGAATTTTAGCATTTTTTTGACGTGAAATTGTAAACATGTGGACATGGATTTTGAAAATTCTAGAGAGAATTTTAAAAGCTTCAACAGAATTTCAACAATTTTGAGAGGGATTTGAAAAGTTTCAATAAGAATGGGAAGAATTGGGACAAAAATTGGAAAATTTTTAAGGGACTTTGAAAAAATTTCAACTGGAATTTTAGCAATTTTTTTATGTGAAATTGTAAACATGTGGCCATGGATTTTGAAAATTCTAGAGAGAATTTTAAAAGCTTCAAGAGAATTTCAACGATTTTGAGAGGGATTTGAAAAGTTTCAATGGGAATGGGAAGAATTGGGACAAAAATGGGAAAATTTTTAAGGGACTTTGAAAAAATTTCAACTGGAATTTTAGCCATTTTTTGACGTGAAATTGTAAACATGTGGCCATGGATTTTGAAAATTCTAGAGAGAATTTTAAAAGCTTCAAGAGAATTTCAACAATTTTGAGAGGGATTTGAAAAGTTTCAATGGGAATGGGAAGAATTGGGACAAAAATTGGAAAATTTTTAAGGGACTTTGAAAAAATTTCAACTGGAATTTTAGCCATTTTGTTACGTGAAATTGTAAACATGTGGCCATGGATTTTGAAAATTCTAGAGAGAATTTTAAAAGCTTCAAGAGAATTTCCACAATTTTGAGAGGGATTTGAAAAGTTTCAATGGGAA
The DNA here is from genome assembly GCF_964273445.1 of Streptopelia decaocto. Taxonomy (NCBI): domain Eukaryota; kingdom Metazoa; phylum Chordata; class Aves; order Columbiformes; family Columbidae; genus Streptopelia; species Streptopelia decaocto. The sequence goes on along the minus strand of NW_028116511.1, from coordinate 14,164 downwards.
TGGGAAGAATTGGGACAAAAATTGGAAAATTTTTAAGGGACTTTGAAAAAATTTCAACTGGAATTTTAGCCATTTTTTTACATGAAATTGTAAACATGTGGCCATGGATTTTGAAAATTCTAGAGAGAATTTTAAAAGCTTCAACAGAATTTCAACAATTTTGAGAGGGATTTGAAAAGTTTCAATGGGAATGGGAAGAATTGGGACAAAAATTGGAAAATTTTTAAGGGACTTTGAAAAAATTTCAACTGGAATTTTAGCCATTTTTTGACGTGAAATTGTAAACATGTGGACATGGATTTTGAAAATTCTAGAGAGAATTTTAAAAGCTTCAAGAGAATTTCAACAATTTTGAGAGGGATTTGAAAAGTTTCAATGGGAATGGGAAGAATTGGGACAAAAATTGGAAAATTTTTAAGGGACTTTGAAAAAATTTCAACTGGAATTTTAGCATTTTTTTTACGTGAAATTGTAAACATGTGGCCATGGATTTTGAAAATTCTAGAGAGAATTTTAAAAGCTTCAAGAGAATTTCAACAATTTTGAGAGGGATTTGAAAAGTTTCAATGGGAATGGGAAGAATTGGGACAAAAATTGGAAAATTTTTAAGGGACTTTGAAAAAATTTCAACTGGAATTTTAGCCATTTTTTTACTTGAAATTGTAAACATGTGGCCATGGATTTTGAAAATTCTAGAGAGAATTTTAAAAGCTTCAAGAGAATTTCCACAATTTTGAGAGGGATTTGAAAAGTTTCAATGGGAATGGGAAGAATTGGGACAAAAATTGGAAAATTTTTAAGGGACTTTGAAAAAATTTCAACTGGAATTTTAGCCATTTTTTGACGTGAAATTGTAAACATGTGGACATAGATTTTGAAAATTCTAGAGAGAATTTTAAAAGCTTCAAGAGAATTTCAAGAATTTTGAGAGGGATTTGAAAAGTTTCAATGGGAATGGGAAGAATTGGGACAAAAATTGGAAAATTTTTAAGGGACTTTGAAAAAATTTCAACTGGAATTTTAGCAATTTTTTGACGTGAAATTGTAAACATGTGGCCATGGATTTTGAAAATTCTAGAGAGAATTTTAAAAGCTTTAACAGAATTTCTACAATTTTGAGAGGGATTTGAAAAGTTTCAATGGGAATGAGAAGAATTGGGACAAAAATTGGAAATTTTTTAAGGGACTTTGAAAAAATTTCAACTGGAATTTTAGCATTTTTTTTACGTGAAATTGTAAACATGTGGCCATGGATTTTGAAAAATCTAGAGAGAATTTTAAAAGCTTCAACAGAATTTCAACAATTTTGAGAGGGATTTGAAAAGTTTCAATGGGAATGGGAAGAATTGGGACAAAAATTGGAAATTTTTTAAGGGACTTTGAAAAAATTTCAACTGGAATTTTAGCATTTTTTTGACATGAAATTGTAAACATGTGGACATGGATTTTGAAAATTCTAGAGAGAATTTTAAAAGCTTCAACAGAATTTCAACAATTTTGAGAGGGATTTGAAAAGTTTCAATAAGAATGGGAAGAATTGGGACAAAAATTGGAAAATTTTTAAGGGACTTTGAAAAAATTTCAACTGGAATTTTAGCAATTTTTTTTATGTGAAATTGTAAACATGTGGCCATGGATTTTGAAAATTCTAGAGAGAATTTTAAAAGCTTCAAGAGAATTTCAACGATTTTGAGAGGGATTTGAAAAGTTTCAATGGGAATGGGAAGAATTGGGACAAAAATTGGAAAATTTTTAAGGGACTTTGAAAAAATTTCAACTGGAATTTTAGCCATTTTTTGACGTGAAATTGTAAACATGTGGCCATGGATTTTGAAAATTCTAGAGAGAATTTTAAAAGCTTCAAGAGAATTTCAACAATTTTGAGAGGGATTTGAAAAGTTTCAATGTGAATGGGAAGAATTGGGACAAAAATTGGAAAATTTTTAAGGGACTTTGAAAAAATTTCAACTGGAATTTTAGCCATTTTGTTACGTGAAATTGTAAACATGTGGCCATGGATTTTGAAAATTCTAGAGAGAATTTTAAAAGCTTCAAGAGAATTTCCACAATTTTGAGAGGGATTTGAAAAGTTTCAATGGGAATGGGAAGAATTGGGACAAAAATTGGAAAATTTTTAAGGGACTTTGAAAAAATTTCAACTGGAATTTTAGCCATTTTTTTACATGAAATTGTAAACATGTGGCCATGGATTTTGAAAATTCTAGAGAGAATTTTAAAAGCTTCAACAGAATTTCAACAATTTTGAGAGGGATTTGAAAAGTTTCAATGGGAATGGGAAGAATTGGGACAAAAATTGGAAAATTTTTAAGGGACTTTGAAAAAATTTCAACTGGAATTTTAGCCATTTTTTGACGTGAAATTGTAAACATGTGGACATGGATTTTGAAAATTCTAGAGAGAATTTTAAAAGCTTCAAGAGAATTTCAACAATTTTGAGAGGGATTTGAAAAGTTTCAATGGGAATGGGAAGAATTGGGACAAAAATTGGAAAATTTTTAAGGGACTTTGAAAAAATTTCAACTGGAATTTTAGCATTTTTTTTACGTGAAATTGTAAACATGTGGCCATGGATTTTGAAAATTCTAGAGAGAATTTTAAAAGCTTCAAGAGAATTTCAACAATTTTGAGAGGGATTTGAAAAGTTTCAATGGGAATGGGAAGAATTGGGACAAAAATTGGAAAATTTTTAAGGGACTTTGAAAAAATTTCAACTGGAATTTTAGCCATTTTGTTACGTGAAATTGTAAACATGTGGCCATGGATTTTGAAAATTCTAGAGAGAATTTTAAAAGCTTCAAGAGAATTTCCACAATTCTGAGAGGGATTTGAAAAGTTTCAATGGGAATGGGAAGAATTGGGACAAAAATTGGAAAATTTTTAAGGGACTTTGAAAAAATTTCAACTGGAATTTTAGCCATTTTTTTACATGAAATTGTAAACATGTGGCCATGGATTTTGAAAATTCTAGAGAGAATTTTAAAAGCTTCAACAGAATTTCAACAATTTTGAGAGGGATTTGAAAAGTTTCAATGGGAATGGGAAGAATTGGGACAAAAATTGGAAAATTTTTAAGGGACTTTGAAAAAATTTCAACTGGAATTTTAGCCATTTTTTGACGTGAAATTGTAAACATGTGGCCATGGATTTTGAAAATTCTAGAGAGAATTTTAAAAGCTTCAAGAGAATTTCAACAATTTTGAGAGGGATTTGAAAAGTTTCAATGGGAATGGGAAGAATTGGGACAAAAATTGGAAAATTTTTAAGGGACTTTGAAAAAATTTCAACTGGATTTTAGCAATTTTTTGACGTGAAATTGTAAACATGTGGCCATGGATTTTGAAAATTCTAGAGAGAATTTTAAAAGCTTCAAGAGAATTTCAACAATTTTGAGAGGGATTTGAAAAGTTTCAATGGGAATGGGAAGAATTGGGACAAAAATTGGAAAATTTTTAAGGGACTTTGAAAAAATTTCAACTGGAATTTTAGCATTTTTTTTACGTGAAATTGTAAACATGTGGACATGGATTTTGAAAATTCTAGAGAGAATTTTAAAAGCTTCAACAGAATTTCAACACTTTTGAGAGGGATTTGAAAAGTTTCAATGGGAATGGGAAGAATTGGGACAAAAATTGGAAAATTTTTAAGGGACTTTGAAAAAATTTCAACTGGAATTTTAGCCATTTTTTTACTTGAAATTGTAAACATGTGGCCATGGATTTTGAAAATTCTAGAGAGAATTTTAAAAGCTTCAAGAGAATTTCAACAATTTTGAGAGGGATTTGAAAAGTTTCAATGGGAATGGGAAGAATTGGGACAAAAATTGGAAAATTTTTAAGGGACTTTGAAAAAATTTCAACTGGAATTTTAGCCATTTTTTGACGTGAAATTGTAAACATGTGGACATGGATTTTGAAAATTCTAGAGAGAATTTTAAAAGCTTCAACAGAATTTCAACAATTTTGAGAGGGATTTGAAAAGTTTCAATGGGAATGGGAAGAATTGGGACAAAAATTGGAAAATTTTTAAGGGACTTTGAAAAAATTTCAACTGGAATTTTAGCCATTTTTTTACATGAAATTGTAAACATGTGGCCATGGATTTTGAAAATTCTAGAGAGAATTTTAAAAGCTTCAACAGAATTTCAACAATTTTGAGAGGGATTTGAAAAGTTTCAATGGGAATGGGAAGAATTGGGACAAAAATTGGAAAATTTTTAAGGGACTTTGAAAAAATTTCAACTGGAATTTTAGCCATTTTTTGACGTGAAATTGTAAACATGTGGCCATGGATTTTGAAAATTCTAGAGAGAATTTTAAAAGCTTCAAGAGAATTTCAACAATTTTGAGAGGGATTTGAAAAGTTTCAATGGGAATGGGAAGAATTGGGACAAAAATTGGAAATTTTTTAAGGGACTTTGAAAAAATTTCAACTGGAATTTTAGCATTTTTTTTACGTGAAATTGTAAACATGTGGACATGGATTTTGAAAATTCTAGAGAGAATTTTAAAAGCTTCAACAGAATTTCAACAATTTTGAGAGGGATTTGAAAAGTTTCAATGGGAATGGGAAGAATTGGGACAAAAATTGGAAAATTTTTAAGGGACTTTGAAAAAATTTCAACTGGTATTTTAGCCATTTTTTGACGTGAAATTGTAAACATGTGGACATGGATTTTGAAAATTCTAGAGAGAATTTTAAAAGCTTCAACAGAATTTCAACAATTTTGAGAGGGATTTGAAAAGTTTCAATAAGAATGGGAAGAATTGGGACAAAAATTGGAAAATTTTTAAGGGACTTTGAAAAAATTTCAACTGGAATTTTAGCCATTTTTTGACGTGAAATTGTAAACATGTGGCCATGGATTTTGAAAATTCTAGAGAGAATTTTAAAAGCTTCAACAGAATTTCAACAATTTTGAGAGGGATTTGAAAAGTTTCAATGGGAATGGGAAGAATTGGGACAAAAATTGGAAAATTTTTAAGGGACTTTGAAAAAATTTCAACTGGAATTTTAGCAATTTTTTTACGTGAAATTGTAAACATGTGGACATGGATTTTGAAAATTCTAGAGAGAATTTTAAAAGCTTCAAGAGAATTTCAACAATTTTGAGAGGGATTTGAAAAGTTTCAATGCGAATGGGAAGAATTGGGACAAAAATTGGAAAATTTTTAAGGGACTTTGAAAAAATTTCAACTGGAATTTTAGCCATTTTGTTACGTGAAATTGTAAACATGTGGCCATGGATTTTGAAAATTCTAGAGAGAATTTTAAAAGCTTCAAGAGAATTTCAACAATTTTGAGAGGGATTTGAAAAGTTTCAATGGGAATGGGAAGAATTGGGACAAAAATTGGAAAATTTTTCAGGGACTTTAAAAAAATTTCAACTGGAATTTTAGCCATTTTTTTACGTGAAATTGTAAACATGTGGCCATGGATTTTGAAAATTCTAGAGAGAATTTTAAAAGCTTTAACAGAATTTCTACAATTTTGAGAGGGATTTGAAAAGTTTCAATGGGAATGGGAAGAATTGGGACAAAAATTGGAAAATTTTTAAGGGACTTTGAAAAAATTTCAACTGGAATTTTAGCAATTTTTTGACGTGAAATTGTAAACATGTGGACATGGATTTTGAAAATTCTAGAGAGAATTTTAAAAGCTTCAAGAGAATTTCAACACTTTTGAGAGGGATTTGAAAAGTTTCAATGGGAATGGGAAGAATTGGGACAAAAATTGGAAAATTTTTAAGGGAACTTTGAAAAAGTTTCAACTGGAATTTTAGCCATTTTTTTACGTGAAATTGTAAACATGTGGCCATGGATTTTGAAAATTCTAGAGAGAATTTTAAAAGCTTCAAGAGAATTTCAACAATTTTGAGAGGGATTTGAAAAGTTTCCATGGGAATGGGAAGAATTGGGACAAAAATTGGAAAATTTTTAAGGGACTTTGAAAAAATTTCAACTGGAATTTTAGCCATTTTTTGACGTGAAATTGTAAACATGTGGCCATGGATTTTGAAAATTCTAGAGAGAATTTTAAAAGCTTCAAGAGAATTTCAACAATTTTGAGAGGGATTTGAAAAGTTTCAATGGGAATGGGAAGAATTGGGACAAAAATTGGAAAATTTTTAAGGGACTTTGAAAAAATTTCAACTGGAATTTTAGCCATTTTTTGACGTGAAATTGTAAACATGTGGACATGGATTTTGAAAATTCTAGAGAGAATTTTAAAAGCTTCAAGAGAATTTCAACAATTTTGAGAGGGATTTGAAAAGTTTCAATGGGAATGGGAAGAATTGGGACAAAAATTGGAAAATTTTTAAGGGACTTTGAAAAAATTTCAACTGGAATTTTAGCCATTTTTTGACGTGAAATTGTAAACATGTGGCCATGGATTTTGAAAATTCTAGAGAGAATTTTAAAAGCTTCAAGAGAATTTCAACAATTTTGAGAGGGATTTGAAAAGTTTCAATGGGAATGGGAAGAATTGGGACAAAAATTGGAAAATTTTTCAGGGACTTTGAAAAAATTTCAACTGGAATTTTAGCCATTTTTTGACGTGAAATTGTAAACATGTGGACATGGATTTTGAAAATTCTAGAGAGAATTTTAAAAGCTTCAAGAGAATTTCAACAATTTTGAGAGGGATTTGAAAATTTTCAATGGGAATGGGAAGAATTGGGACAAAAATTGGAAAATTTTTAAGGGACTTTGAAAAAATTTCAACTGGAATTTTAGCATTTTTTTTACGTGAAATTGTAAACATGTGGACATGGATTTTGAAAATTCTAGAGAGAATTTTAAAAGCTTCAAGAGAATTTCAACAATTTTGAGAGGGATTTGAAAAGTTTCAATGGGAATGGGAAGAATTGGGACAAAAATTGGAAAATTTTTAAGGGACTTTGAAAAAATTTCACCTGGAATTTTAGCCATTTTTTTTATGTGAAATTGTAAACATGTGGACATGGATTTTGAAAATTCTAGAGAGAATTTTAAAAGCTTCAACAGAATTTCAACAATTTTGAGAGGGATTTGAAAAGTTTCAATGGGAATGGGAAGAATTGGGACAAAAATTGGAAAATTTTTAATGGACTTTGAAAAAATTTCAACTGGAATTTTAGCCATTTTGTTACGTGAAATTGTAAACATGTGGACATGGATTTTGAAAATTCTAGAGAGAATTTTAAAAGCTTCAAGAGAATTTCAACACTTTTGAGAGGGATTTGAAAAGTTTCAATGGGAATGGGAAGAATTGGGACAAAAATTGGAAAATTTTTAAGGGACTTTGAAAAAATTTCAACTGGAATTTTAGCCATTTTTTTACTTGAAATTGTAAACATGTGGCCATGGATTTTGAAAATTCTAGAGAGAATTTTAAAAGCTTCAAGAGAATTTCCACAATTTTGAGAGGGATTTGAAAAGTTTCAATGGGAATGGGAAGAATTGGGACATAAATTGGAAAATTTTTCAGGGACTTTGAAAAAATTTCAACTGGAATTTTAGCAATTTTTTTACGTGAAATTGTAAACATGTGGACATGGATTTTGAAAATTCTAGAGAGAATTTTAAAAGCTTCAACAGAATTTCAACAATTTTGAGAGGGATTTGAAAAGTTTCAATGGGAATGGGAAGAATTGGGACAAAAATTGGAAAATTTTTAAGGGACTTTGAAAAAATTTCAACTGGAATTTTAGCAATTTTTTGACGTGAAATTGTAAACATGTGGACATGGATTTTGAAAATTCTAGAGAGAATTTTAAAAGCTTCAAGAGAATTTCAAGAATTTTGAGAGGGATTTGAAAAGTTTCAATGGGAATGGGAAGAATTGGGACAAAAATTGGAAATTTTTTAAGGGACTTTGAAAAATTTCAACTGGAATTTTAGCATTTTTTTTACGTGAAATTGTAAACATGTGGCCATGGATTTTGAAAAATCTAGAGAGAATTTTAAAAGCTTCAACAGAATTTCAACAATTTTGAGAGGGATTTGAAAAGTTTCAATGGGAATGGGAAGAATTGGGACAAAAATTGGAAATTTTTTAAGGGACTTTGAAAAAATTTCAACTGGAATTTTAGCATTTTTTTGACGTGAAATTGTAAACATGTGTACATGGATTTTGAAAATTCTAGAGAGAATTTTAAAAGCTTCAACAGAATTTCAACAATTTTGAGAGGGATTTGAAAAGTTTCAATAAGAATGGGAAGAATTGGGACAAAAATTGGAAAATTTTTAAGGGACTTTGAAAAAATTTCAACTGGAATTTTAGCAATTTTTTTATGTGAAATTGTAAACATGTGGCCATGGATTTTGAAAATTCTAGAGAGAATTTTAAAAGCTTTAACAGAATTTCTACAATTTTGAGAGGGATTTGAAAAGTTTCAATGGGAATGGGAAGAATTGGGACAAAAATTGGAAAATTTTTAAGGGACTTTGAAAAAATTTCAACTGGAATTTTAGCCATTTTTTGACGTGAAATTGTAAACATGTGGCCATGGATTTTGAAAATTCTAGAGAGAATTTTAAAAGCTTCAAGAGAATTTCAACAATTTTGAGAGGGATTTGAAAAGTTTCAATGTGAATGGGAAGAATTGGGACAAAAATTGGAAAATTTTTAAGGGACTTTGAAAAAATTTCAACTGGAATTTTAGCCATTTTGTTACGTGAAATTGTAAACATGTGGCCATGGATTTTGAAAATTCTAGAGAGAATTTTAAAAGCTTCAAGAGAATTTCAACAATTTTGAGAGGGATTTGAAAAGTTTCAATGGGAATGGGAAGAATTGGGACAAAAATTGGAAAATTTTTAAGGGACTTTGAAAAAATTTCAACTGGAATTTTAGCCATTTTTTTACATGAAATTGTAAACATGTGGCCATGGATTTTGAAAATTCTAGAGAGAATTTTAAAAGCTTCAACAGAATTTCAACAATTTTGAGAGGGATTTGAAAAGTTTCAATGGGAATGGGAAGAATTGGGACAAAAATTGGAAAATTTTTAAGGGACTTTGAAAAAATTTCAACTGGAATTTTAGCCATTTTTTGACGTGAAATTGTAAACATGTGGACATGGATTTTGAAAATTCTAGAGAGAATTTTAAAAGCTTCAAGAGAATTTCAACAATTTTGAGAGGGATTTGAAAAGTTTCAATGGGAATGGGAAGAATTGGGACAAAAATTGGAAAATTTTTAAGGGACTTTGAAAAAATTTCAACTGGAATTTTAGCATTTTTTTTACGTGAAATTGTAAACATGTGGACATGGATTTTGAAAATTCTAGAGAGAATTTTAAAAGCTTCAAGAGAATTTCAACAATTTTGAGAGGGATTTGAAAAGTTTCAATGGGAATGGGAAGAATTGGGACAAAAATTGGAAAATTTTTAAGGGACTTTGAAAAAATTTCAACTGGAATTTTAGCCATTTTGTTACGTGAAATTGTAAACATGTGGCCATGGATTTTGAAAATTCTAGAGAGAATTTTAAAAGCTTCAAGAGAATTTCCACAATTTTGAGAGGGATTTGAAAAGTTTCAATGGGAATGGGAAGAATTGGGACAAAAATTGGAAAATTTTTAAGGGACTTTGAAAAAATTTCAACTGGAATTTTAGCCATTTTTTTACATGAAATTGTAAACATGTGGCCATGGATTTTGAAAATTCTAGAGAGAATTTTAAAAGCTTCAAGAGAATTTCAACAATTTTGAGAGGGATTTGAAAAGTTTCCATGGGAATGGGAAGAATTGGGACAAAAATTGGAAAATTTTTAAGGGACTTTGAAAAAATTTCAACTGGAATTTTAGCCATTTTTTGACGTGAAATTGTAAACATGTGGCCATGGATTTTGAAAATTCTAGAGAGAATTTTAAAAGCTTCAAGAGAATTTCAACAATTTTGAGAGGGATTTGAAAAGTTTCAATGGGAATGGGAAGAATTGGGACAAAAATTGGAAAATTTTTAAGGGACTTTGAAAAAATTTCAACTGGATTTTAGCAATTTTTTGACGTGAAATTGTAAACATGTGGACATGGATTTTGAAAATTCTAGAGAGAATTTTAAAAGCTTCAAGAGAATTTCAACAATTTTGAGAGGGATTTGAAAAGTTTCAATGGGAATGGGAAGAATTGGGACAAAAATTGGAAAATTTTTAAGGGACTTTGAAAAAATTTCAACTGGAATTTTAGCATTTTTTGACATGAAATTGTAAACATGTGGACATGGATTTTGAAAATTCTAGAGAGAATTTTAAAAGCTTCAACAGAATTTCAACACTTTTGAGAGGGATTTGAAAAGTTTCAATGGGAATGGGAAGAATTGGGACAAAAATTGGAAAATTTTTAAGGGACTTTGAAAAAATTTCAACTGGAATTTTAGCCATTTTTTTACTTGAAATTGTAAACATGTGGCCATGGATTTTGAAAATTCTAGAGAGAATTTTAAAAGCTTCAAGAGAATTTCAACAATTTTGAGAGGGATTTGAAAAGTTTCAATGGGAATGGGAAGAATTGGGACAAAAATTGGAAAATTTTTAAGGGACTTTGAAAAAATTTCAACTGGAATTTTAGCATTTTTTTTACGTGAAATTGTAAACATGTGGACATGGATTTTGAAAATTCTAGAGAGAATTTTAAAAGCTTCAAGAGAATTTCAACAATTTTGAGAGGGATTTGAAAAGTTTCAATGGGAATGGGAAGAATTGGGACAAAAATTGGAAAATTTTTAAGGGACTTTGAAAAAATTTCACCTGGAATTTTAGCCATTTTTTTTATGTGAAATTGTAAACATGTGGACATGGATTTTGAAAATTCTAGAGAGAATTTTAAAAGCTTCAACAGAATTTCAACAATTTTGAGAGGGATTTGAAAAGTTTCAATGGGAATGGGAAGAATTGGGACAAAAATTGGAAAATTTTTAATGGACTTTGAAAAAATTTCAACTGGAATTTTAGCCATTTTGTTACGTGAAATTGTAAACATGTGGACATGGATTTTGAAAATTCTAGAGAGAATTTTAAAAGCTTCAAGAGAATTTCAACACTTTTGAGAGGGATTTGAAAAGTTTCAATGGGAATGGGAAGAATTGGGACAAAAATTGGAAAATTTTTAAGGGACTTTGAAAAAATTTCAACTGGAATTTTAGCCATTTTTTTACTTGAAATTGTAAACATGTGGCCATGGATTTTGAAAATTCTAGAGAGAATTTTAAAAGCTTCAAGAGAATTTCCACAATTTTGAGAGGGATTTGAAAAGTTTCAATGGGAATGGGAAGAATTGGGACATAAATTGGAAAATTTTTCAGGGACTTTGAAAAAATTTCAACTGGAATTTTAGCAATTTTTTTACGTGAAATTGTAAACATGTGGACATGGATTTTGAAAATTCTAGAGAGAATTTTAAAAGCTTCAACAGAATTTCAACAATTTTGAGAGGGATTTGAAAAGTTTCAATGGGAATGGGAAGAATTGGGACAAAAATTGGAAAATTTTAAGGGACTTTGAAAAATTTCAACTGGAATTTTAGCAATTTTTTGACGTGAAATTGTAAACATGTGGACATGGATTTTGAAAATTCTAGAGAGAATTTTAAAAGCTTCAAGAGAATTTCAAGAATTTTGAGAGGGATTTGAAAAGTTTCAATGGGAATGGGAAGAATTGGGACAAAAATTGGAAATTTTTTAAGGGACTTTGAAAAAATTTCAACTGGAATTTTAGCATTTTTTTTACGTGAAATTGTAAACATGTGGCCATGGATTTTGAAAAATCTAGAGAGAATTTTAAAAGCTTCAACAGAATTTCAACAATTTTGAGAGGGATTTGAAAAGTTTCAATGGGAATGGGAAGAATTGGGACAAAAATTGGAAATTTTTTAAGGGACTTTGAAAAAATTTCAACTGGAATTTTAGCATTTTTTTGACGTGAAATTGTAAACATGTGTACATGGATTTTGAAAATTCTAGAGAGAATTTTAAAAGCTTCAACAGAATTTCAACAATTTTGAGAGGGATTTGAAAAGTTTCAATAAGAATGGGAAGAATTGGGACAAAAATTGGAAAATTTTTAAGGGACTTTGAAAAAATTTCAACTGGAATTTTAGCAATTTTTTTATGTGAAATTGTAAACATGTGGCCATGGATTTTGAAAATTCTAGAGAGAATTTTAAAAGCTTTAACAGAATTTCTACAATTTTGAGAGGGATTTGAAAAGTTTCAATGGGAATGGGAAGAATTGGGACAAAAATTGGAAAATTTTTAAGGGACTTTGAAAAAATTTCAACTGGAATTTTAGCCATTTTTTGACGTGAAATTGTAAACATGTGGCCATGGATTTTGAAAATTCTAGAGAGAATTTTAAAAGCTTCAAGAGAATTTCAACAATTTTGAGAGGGATTTGAAAAGTTTCAATGTGAATGGGAAGAATTGGGACAAAAATTGGAAAATTTTTAAGGGACTTTGAAAAAATTTCAACTGGAATTTTAGCCATTTTGTTACGTGAAATTGTAAACATGTGGCCATGGATTTTGAAAATTCTAGAGAGAATTTTAAAAGCTTCAAGAGAATTTCAACAATTTTGAGAGGGATTTGAAAAGTTTCAATGGGAATGGGAAGAATTGGGACAAAAATTGGAAAATTTTTAAGGGACTTTGAAAAAATTTCAACTGGAATTTTAGCCATTTTTTACATGAAATTGTAAACATGTGGCCATGGATTTTGAAAATTCTAGAGAGAATTTTAAAAGCTTCAACAGAATTTCAACAATTTTGAGAGGGATTTGAAAAGTTTCAATGGGAATGGGAAGAATTGGGACAAAAATTGGAAAATTTTTAAGGGACTTTGAAAAATTTCAACTGGAATTTTAGCCATTTTTTGACGTGAAATTGTAAACATGTGGACATGGATTTTGAAAATTCTAGAGAGAATTTTAAAAGCTTCAAGAGAATTTCAACAATTTTGAGAGGGATTTGAAAAGTTTCAATGGGAATGGGAAGAATTGGGACAAAAATTGGAAAATTTTTAAGGGACTTTGAAAAAATTTCAACTGGAATTTTAGCATTTTTTTTACGTGAAATTGTAAACATGTGGACATGGATTTTGAAAATTCTAGAGAGAATTTTAAAAGCTTCAAGAGAATTTCAACAATTTTGAGAGGGATTTGAAAAGTTTCAATGGGAATGGGAAGAATTGGGACAAAAATTGGAAAATTTTTAAGGGACTTTGAAAAAATTTCAACTGGAATTTTAGCCATTTTGTTACGTGAAATTGTAAACATGTGGCCATGGATTTTGAAAATTCTAGAGAGAATTTTAAAAGCTTCAAGAGAATTTCCACAATTTTGAGAGGGATTTGAAAAGTTTCAATGGGAATGGGAAGAATTGGGACAAAAATTGGAAAATTTTTAAGGGACTTTGAAAAAATTTCAACTGGAATTTTAGCCATTTTTTTACATGAAATTGTAAACATGTGGCCATGGATTTTGAAAATTCTAGAGAGAATTTTAAAAGCTTCAAGAGAATTTCAACAATTTTGAGAGGGATTTGAAAAGTTTCCATGGGAATGGGAAGAATTGGGACAAAAATTGGAAAATTTTTAAGGGACTTTGAAAAAATTTCAACTGGAATTTTAGCCATTTTTTGACGTGAAATTGTAAACATGTGGCCATGGATTTTGAAAATTCTAGAGAGAATTTTAAAAGCTTCAAGAGAATTTCAACAATTTTGAGAGGGATTTGAAAAGTTTCAATGGGAATGGGAAGAATTGGGACAAAAATTGGAAAATTTTTAAGGGACTTTGAAAAAATTTCAACTGGATTTTAGCAATTTTTTGACGTGAAATTGTAAACATGTGGACATGGATTTTGAAAATTCTAGAGAGAATTTTAAAAGCTTCAAGAGAATTTCAACAATTTTGAGAGGGATTTGAAAAGTTTCAATGGGAATGGGAAGAATTGGGACAAAAATTGGAAAATTTTTAAGGGACTTTGAAAAAATTTCAACTGGAATTTTAGCATTTTTTTGACATGAAATTGTAAACATGTGGACATGGATTTTGAAAATTCTAGAGAGAATTTTAAAAGCTTCAACAGAATTTCAACACTTTTGAGAGGGATTTGAAAAGTTTCAATGGGAATGGGAAGAATTGGGACAAAAATTGGAAAATTTTTA
>NW_028116512.1:0-16433 GCF_964273445.1 Streptopelia decaocto | reverse complement strand
TTCTCTTGAAGCTTTTAAAAATCTCTCTAGAACTTTCAAAATCCATGTCCACATGTTTACAATTTCACATAAAAAAATGGCTAAAATTCCAGTTGAAATTTTTTCAAAGTCCCTTAAAAATTTTCCAATTTTTGTCCCAATTCTTCCCATTCCCATTGAAACTTTTCAAATCCCTCCCAAAATTGTGGAAATTCTCTTGAAGCTTTTAAAATTCTCTCTAGAATTTTCAAAATCCACTTCATCATGTTTACAATTTCACGTCAAAAAATGGCTAAAATTCCAGTTGAAATTTTTTCAAAGTCCCTTAAAAATTTTCCAATTTTTGTCCCAATTCTTCCCATTCCCATTGAATCTTTTCAAATCCCTCTCAAAATTGTTGAAATTCTCTTGAAGCTTTTAAAATTCTCTCTAGAACTTTCAAAATCCATGTCCACATGTTTACAATTTCACGTCAAAAAATGGCTAAAATTCCAGTTGAAATTTTTTCAAAGTCCCTTAAAAATTTTCCAATTTTTGTCCCAATTCTTCCCATTCCCATTGAAACTTTTCAAATCCCTCTCAAAATTGTGGAAATTCTGTTGAAGCTTTTAAAATTCTCTCTAGAATTTTCAAAATCCATGGCCACATGTTTACAATTTCACGTCAAAAAATGGCTAAAATTCCAGTTGAAATTTTTTCAAAGTCCCTTAAAAATTTTCCAATTTTTGTCCCAATTCTTCCCATTCCCATTGAAACTTTTCAAATCCCTCTCAAAATTGTTGAAATTCTGTTGAAGCTTTTAAAATTCTCTCTAGAATTTTCAAAATCCATGTCCACATGTTTGCAATTTCACATAAAAAAATTGCTAAAATTCCAGTTGAAATTTTTTCAAAGTCCCTTCAAAATTTTCCAATTTTTGTCCCAATTCTTCCCATTCCCATTGAAACTTTTCAAATCCCTCTCAAAATTGTTGAAATTCTGTTGAAGCTTTTAAAATTCTCTCTAGAATTTTCAAAATCCACTTTATTATGTTTACAATTTCACGTCAAAAAATGGCTAAAATTCCAGTTGAAATTTTTTCAAAGTCCCTTAAAAAATTTCCAATTTTTGTCCCAATTCTTCCCATTCCCATTGAAACTTTTCAAATCCCTCTCAAAATTGTGGAAATTCTCTTGAAGCTTTTAAAATTCTCTCTAGAATTTTCAAAATCCATGTCCACATGTTTACAATTTCACGTCAAAAAATGGCTAAAATTCCAGTTGAAATTTTTTCAAAGTCCCTTAAAAAATTTCCAATTTTTGTCCCAATTCTTCCCATTCCCATTGAAACTTTTCAAATCCCTCCCAAAATTGTGGAAATTCTCTTGAAGCTTTTAAAATTCTCTCTAGAATTTTCAAAATCCACTTCATCATGTTTACAATTTCACGTCAAAAAATGGCTAAAATTCCAGTTGAAATTTTTTCAAAGTCCCTTAAAAATTTTCCAATTTTTGTCCCAATTCTTCCCATTCCCATTGAAACTTTTCAAATCCCTCTCAAAATTGTGGAAATTCTGTTGAAGCTTTTAAAATTCTCTCTAGAATTTTCAAAATCCATGTCCACATGTTTACAATTTCACGTCAAAAAATGGCTAAAATTCCAGTTGAAATTTTTTCAAAGTCCCTTAAAAAATTTCCAATTTTTGTCCCAATTCTTCCCATTCCCATTGAAACTTTTCAAATCCCTCCCAAAATTGTGGAAATTCTGTTGAAGCTTTTAATATTCTCTCTAGAATTTTCAAAATCCACTTCATCATGTTTACAATTTCACGTCAAAAAATGGCTAAAATTCCAGTTGAAATTTTTTCAAAGTCCCTTAAAAATTTTCCAATTTTTGTCCCAATTCTTCCCATTCCCATTGAAACTTTTCAAATCCCTCTCAAAATTGTGGAAATTCTGTTGAAGCTTTTAAAATTCTCTCTAGAATTTTCAAAATCCATGTCCACATGTTTATAATTTCACGTCAAAAAATGGCTAAAATTCCAGTTGAAATTTTTTCAAAGTCCCTGAAAAATTTTCCAATTTTTGCCCCAATTCTTCCCATTCCCATTGAAACTTTTCAAATCCCTCTCAAAATGGTTGAAATTCTCTTGAAGCTTTTAAAATTCTCTCTAGAATTTTCAAAATCCATGTCCACATGTTTACAATTTCACGTCAAAAAATGGCTAAAATTCCAGTTGAAATTTTTTCAAAGTCCCTTAAAAATTTTCCAATTTTTGTCCCAATTCTTCCCATTCCCATTGAAACTTTTCAAATCCCTCTCAAAATTGTTGAAATTCTCTTGAAGCTTTTAAAATTCTCTCTAGAATTTTCAAAATCCATGGCCACATGTTTACAATTTCACGTCAAAAAATTGCTAAAATTCCAGTTGAAATTTTTTCAAAGTCCCTTAAAAATTTTCCAATTTTTGTCCCAATTCTTCCCATTCCCATTGAAACTTTTCAAATCCCTCTCAAAATTGTTGAAATTCTCTTGAAGCTTTTAAAATTCTCTCTAGAATTTTCAAAATCCATGTCCACATGTTTACAATTTCACGTCAAAAAATGGCTAAAATTCCAGTTGAAATTTTTTCAAAGTCCCTTAAAAATTTTCCAATTTTTGTCCCAATTCTTCCCATTCCCATTGAAACTTTTCAAATCCCTCTCAAAATTGTGGAAATTCTCTTGAAGCTTTTAAAATTCTCTCTAGAATTTTCAAAATCCATGGCCACATGTTTACAATTTCATGTCAAAAAATGGCTAAAATGCCAGTTGAAATTTTTTCAAAGTCCCTTAAAAATTTTCCAATTTTTGTCCCAATTCTTCCCATTCCCATTGAAACTTTTCAAATCCCTCTCAAAATTGTTGAAATTCTGTTGAAGCTTTTAAAATTCTCTCTAGAATTTTCAAAATCCATGTCCACATGTTTACAATTTCACGTCAAAAAATGGCTAAAATGCCAGTTGAAATTTTTTCAAAGTCCCTTAAAAATTTTCCAATTTTTGTCCCAATTCTTCCCATTCCCATTGAAACTTTTCAAATCCCTCTCAAAATGGTTGAAATTCTCTTGAAGCTTTTAAAATTCTCTCTAGAATTTTCAAAATCCATGTCCACATGTTTACAATTTCACGTCAAAAAATGGCTAAAATTCCAGTTGAAATTTTTTCAAAGTCCCTTAAAAAATTTCCAATTTTTGTCCCAATTCTTCCCATTCCCATTGAAACTTTTCAAATCCCTCCCAAAATTGTGGAAATTCTGTTGAAGCTTTTAAAATTCTCTCTAGAATTTTCAAAATCCACTTCATCATGTTTACAATTTCACGTCAAAAAATGGCTAAAATTCCAGTTGAAATTTTTTCAAAGTCCCTTAAAAATTTTCCAATTTTTGTCCCAATTCTTCCCATTCCCATTGAAACTTTTCAAATCCCTCTCAAAATTGTGGAAATTCTGTTGAAGCTTTTAAAATTCTCTCTAGAATTTTCAAAATCCATGTCCACATGTTTATAATTTCATGTCAAAAAATGGCTAAAATTCCAGCTGAAATTTTTTCAAAGTCCCTGAAAAATTTTCCAATTTTTGTCCCAATTCTTCCCATTCCCATTGAAACTTTTCAAATCCCTCTCAAAATTGTTGAAATTCTGTTGAAGCTTTTAAAATTCTCTCTAGAATTTTCAAAATCCATGTCCACATGTTTACAATTTCACGTCAAAAAATTGCTAAAATTCCAGTTGAAATTTTTTCAAAGTCCCTTCAAAATTTTCCAATTTTTGTCCCAATTCTTCCCATTCCCATTGAAACTTTTCAAATCCCTCTCAAAATTGTGGAAATTCTCTTGAAGCTTTTAAAATTCTCTCTAGAATTTTCAAAATCCATGGCCACATGTTTACAATTTCACGTCAAAAAATGGCTAAAATTCCAGTTGAAATTTTTTCAAAGTCCCTTAAAAATTTTCCAATTTTTGTCCCAATTCTTCCCATTCCCATTGAAACTTTTCAAATCCCTCTCAAAATTGTTGAAATTCTCTTGAAGCTTTTAAAATTCTCTCTAGAATTTTCAAAATCCATGTCCACATGTTTACAATTTCACGTCAAAAAATGGCTAAAATTCCAGTTGAAATTTTTTCAAAGTCCCTGAAAAATTTTCCAATTTTTGTCCCAATTCTTCCCATTCCCATTGAAACTTTTCAAATCCCTCTCAAAATTGTTGAAATTCTCTTGAAGCTTTTAAAATTCTCTCTAGAATTTTCAAAATCCATGTCCACATGTTTACAATTTCACGTCAAAAAATGGCTAAAATTCCAGTTGAAATTTTTTCAAAGTCCCTTAAAAATTTTCCAATTTTTGTCCCAATTCTTCCCATTCCCATTGAAACTTTTCAAATCCCTCTCAAAATTGTTGAAATTCTCTTGAAGCTTTTAAAATTCTCTCTAGAATTTTCAAAATCCATGGTCACATGTTTACAATTTCACGTCAAAAAATGGCTAAAATTCCAGTTGAAATTTTTTCAAAGTCCCTTAAAAATTTTCCAATTTTTGTCCCAATTCTTCCCATTCCCATTGAAACTTTTCAAATCCCTCTCAAAATTGTTGAAATTCTCTTGAAGCTTTTAAAATTCTCTCTAGAATTTTCAAAATCCATGTCCACATGTTTACAATTTCACGTCAAAAAATGGCTAAAATTCCAGTTGAAATTTTTTCAAAGTCCCTTAAAAATTTTCCAATTTTTGTCCCAATTCTTCCCATTCCCATTGAAACTTTTCAAATCCCTCTCAAAATTGTTGAAATTCTGTTGAAGCTTTTAAAATTCTCTCTAGAATTTTCAAAATCCATGTCCACATGTTTACAATTTCACGTCAAAAAATGGCTAAAATTCCAGTTGAAATTTTTTCAAAGTCCCTTAAAAATTTTCCAATTTTTGTCCCAATTCTTCCCATTCCCATTGAAACTTTTCAAATCCCTCTCAAAATTGTGGAAATTCTGTTGAAGCTTTTAAAATTCTCTCTAGAATTTTCAAAATCCATGTCCACATGTTTACAAGTTCACGTCAAAAAATGGCTAAAATTCCAGTTGAAATTTTTTCAAAGTCCCTGAAAAATTTTCCAATTTTTGTCCCAATTCTTCCCATTCCCATTGAAACTTTTCAAATCCCTCTCAAAATTGTTGAAATTCTGTTGAAGCTTTTAAAATTCTCTCTAGAATTTTCAAAATCCATGGCCACATGTTTACAATTTCACGTCAAAAAATGGCTAAAATTCCAGTTGAAATTTTTTCAAAGTCCCTTAAAAATTTTCCAATTTTTGTCCCAATTCTTCCCATTCCCATTGAAACTGTTCAAATCCCTCTCAAAATTGTGGAAATTCTGTTGAAGCTTTTAAAATTCTCTCTAGAATTTTCAAAATCCATGGCCACATGTTTACAATTTCACGTCAAAAAATAGCTAAAATTCCAGTTGAAATTTTTTCAAAGTCCCTTAAAAATTTTCCAATTTTTGTCCCAATTCTTCCCATTCCCATTGAAACTTTTCAAATCCCTCTCAAAATGGTTGAAATTCTCTTGAAGCTTTTAAAAACCTCTCTAGAATTTTCAAAATCCATGGCCACATGTTTACAATTTCACGTCAAAAAATGGCTAAAATTCCAGTTGAAATTTTTTCAAAGTCCCTTAAAAATTTTCCAATTTTTGTCCCAATTCTTCCCATTCCCATTGAAACTTTTCAAATCCCTCCCAAAATTGTTGAAATTCTCTTGAAGCTTTTAAAATTCTCTCTAGAATTTTCAAAATCCACTTCATCATGTTTACAATTTCACGTCAAAAAATGGCTAAAATTCCAGTTGAAATTTTTTCAAAGTCCCTTAAAAATTTTCCAATTTTTGTCCCAATTCTTCCCATTCCCATTGAAACTTTTCAAATCCCTCTCCAAATTGTTGAAATTCTGTTGAAGCTTTTAAAATTCTCTCTAGAATTTTCAAAATCCATGGCCACATGTTTACAATTTCACGTCAAAAAATGGCTAAAATTCCAGCTGAAATTTTTTCAAAGTCCCTTAAAAATTTTCCAATTTTTGTCCCAATTCTTCCCATTTCCATTGAAACTTTTCAAATCCCTCTCAAAATTGTTGAAATTCTGTTGAAGCTTTTAAAATTCTCTCTAGAATTTTCAAAATCCATGTCCACATGTTTACAAGTTCACGTCAAAAAATGGCTAAAATTCCAGTTGAAATTTTTTCAAAGTCCCTGAAAAATTTTCCAATTTTTGTCCCAATTCTTCCCATTCCCATTGAAACTTTTCAAATCCCTCTCAAAATTGTTGAAATTCTGTTGAAGCTTTTAAAATTCTCTCTAGAATTTTCAAAATCCATGTCCACATGTTTACAATTTCACGTCAAAAAATGGCTAAAATTCCAGTTGAAATTTTTTCAAAGTCCCTTAAAAATTTTCCAATTTTTGTCCCAATTCTTCCCATTCCCATTGAAACTTTTCAAATCCCTCTCAAAATTGTTGAAATTCTCTTGAAGCTTTTAAAATTCTCTCTAGAATTTTCAAAATTCATGGCCACATGTTTACAATTTCACGTCAAAAAATGGCTAAAATTCCAGTTGAAATTTTTTCAAAGTCCCTTAAAAATTTTCCAATTTTTGTCCCAATTCTTCCCATTCCCATTGAAACTTTTCAAATCCCTCTCAAAATTGTTGAAATTCTCTTGAAGCTTTTAAAATTCTCTCTAGAATTTTCAAAATCCATGTCCACATGTTTACAATTTCACGTCAAAAAATGGCTAAAATTCCAGTTGAAATTTTTTCAAAGTCCCTTAAAAATTTTCCAATTTTTGTCCCAATTCTTCCCATTCCCATTGAATCTTTTCAAATCCCTCTCAAAATTGTTGAAATTCTCTTGAAGCTTTTAAAATTCTCTCTAGAACTTTCAAAATCCATGTCCACATGTTTACAATTTCACGTCAAAAAATGGCTAAAATTCCAGTTGAAATTTTTTCAAAGTCCCTTAAAAATTTTCCAATTTTTGTCCCAATTCTTCCCATTCCCATTGAAACTTTTCAAATCCCTCCCAAAATTGTGGAAATTCTCTTGAAGCTTTTAAAATTCTCTCTAGAATTTTCAAAATCCACTTCATCATGTTTACAATTTCACGTCAAAAAATGGCTAAAATTCCAGTTGAAATTTTTTCAAAGTCCCTTAAAAATTTTCCAATTTTTGTCCCAATTCTTCCCATTCCCATTGAATCTTTTCAAATCCCTCTCAAAATTGTTGAAATTCTCTTGAAGCTTTTAAAATTCTCTCTAGAACTTTCAAAATCCATGTCCACATGTTTACAATTTCACATAAAAAAATGGCTAAAATTCCAGTTGAAATTTTTTCAAAGTCCCTTAAAAATTTTCCAATTTTTGTCCCAATTCTTCCCATTCCCATTGAAACTTTTCAAATCCCTCTCAAAATTGTGGAAATTCTGTTGAAGCTTTTAAAATTCTCTCTAGAATTTTCAAAATCCATGGCCACATGTTTACAATTTCACGTCAAAAAATGGCTAAAATTCCAGTTGAAATTTTTTCAAAGTCCCTTAAAAATTTTCCAATTTTTGTCCCAATTCTTCCCATTCCCATTGAAACTTTTCAAATCCCTCTCAAAATTGTTGAAATTCTCTTGAAGCTTTTAAAATTCTCTCTAGAATTTTCAAAATCCATGTCCACATGTTTACAATTTCACGTCAAAAAATGGCTAAAATTCCAGTTGAAATTTTTTCAAAGTCCCTTAAAAATTTTCCAATTTTTGTCCCAATTCTTCCCATTCCCATTGAAACTTTTCAAATCCCTCCCAAAATTGTGGAAATTCTCTTGAAGCTTTTAAAATTCTCTCTAGAATTTTCAAAATCCACTTCCTCATGTTTACAATTTCACGTCAAAAAATGGCTAAAATTCCAGTTGAAATTTTTTCAAAGTCCCTTAAAAATTTTCCAATTTTTGTCCCAATTCTTCCCATTCCCATTGAATCTTTTCAAATCCCTCTCAAAATTGTTGAAATTCTCTTGAAGCTTTTAAAATTCTCTCTAGAACTTTCAAAATCCATGTCCACATGTTTACAATTTCACATAAAAAAATGGCTAAAATTCCAGTTGAAATTTTTTCAAAGTCCCTTAAAAATTTTCCAATTTTTGTCCCAATTCTTCCCATTCCCATTGAAACTTTTCAAATCCCTCTCAAAATTGTGGAAATTCTGTTGAAGCTTTTAAAATTCTCTCTAGAATTTTCAAAATCCATGGCCACATGTTTACAATTTCACGTCAAAAAATGGCTAAAATTCCAGTTGAAATTTTTTCAAAGTCCCTTAAAAATTTTCCAATTTTTGTACCAATTCTTCCCATTCCCATTGAAACTTTTCAAATCCCTCTCAAAATTGTGGAAATTCTGTGGAAGCTTTTAAAATTCTCTCTAGAATTTTCAAAATCCATGTCCACATGTTTACAATTTCACGTCAAAAAATGGCTAAAATTCCAGTTGAAATTTTTTCAAAGTCCCTGAAAAATTTTCCAATTTTTCTCCCAATTCTTCCCATTCCCATTGAAACTTTTCAAATCCCTCTCAAAATTGTGGAAATTCTGTTGAAGCTTTTAAAATTCTCTCTAGAATTTTCAAAATCCATGTCCACATGTTTACAATTTCACGTCAAAAAATGGCTAAAATTCCAGTTGAAATTTTTTCAAAGTCCCTTAAAAATTTTCCAATTTTTGTCCCAATTCTTCCCATTCCCATTGAAACTTTTCAAATCCCTCTCAAAATTGTGGAAATTCTGTTGAAGCTTTTAAAATTCTCTCTAGAATTTTCAAAATCCATGGCCACATGTTTACAATTTCACGTCAAAAAATGGCTAAAATTCCAGTTGAAATTTTTTCAAAGTCCCTTAAAAATTTTCCAATTTTTGTCCCAATTCTTCCCATTCCCATTGAAACTTTTCAAATCCCTCTCAAAATTGTTGAAATTCTGTTGAAGCTTTTAAAATTCTCTCTAGAATTTTCAAAATCCATGTCCACATGTTTACAATTTCACGTCAAAAAATGGCTAAAATTCCAGTTGAAATTTTTTCAAAGTCCCTTAAAAATTTTCCAATTTTTGTCCCAATTCTTCCCATTCCCATTGAAACTTTTCAAATCCCTCTCAAAATTGTTGAAATTCTCTTGAAGCTTTTAAAATTCTCTCTAGAATTTTCAAAATCCATGTCCACATGTTTACAATTTCACGTCAAAAAATGGCTAAAACTCCAGTTGAAATTTTTTCAAAGTCCCTTAAAAATTTTCCAATTTTTGTCCCAATTCTTCCCATTCCCATTGAAACTTTTCAAATCCCTCTCAAAATTGTTGAAATTCTCTTGAAGCTTTTAAAATTCTCTCTAGAATTTTCAAAATCCATGTCCACATGTTTACAATTTCACGTCAAAAAATGGCTAAAATTCCAGTTGAAATTTTTTCAAAGTCCCTTAAAAATTTTCCAATTTTTGTCCCAATTCTTCCCATTCCCATTGAAACTTTTCAAATCCCTCTCAAAATTGTGGAAATTCTGTTGAAGCTTTTAAAATTCTCTCTAGAATTTTCAAAATCCATGGCCACATGTTTACAATTTCACATAAAGAAATGGCTAAAATTCCAGTTGAAATTTTTTCAAAGTCCCTGAAAAATTTTCCAATTTTTGTCCCAATTCTTCCCATTCCCATTGAAACTTTTCAAATCCCTCTCAAAATTGTGGAAATTCTGTTGAAGCTTTTAAAATTCTCTCTAGAATTTTCAAAATCCATGTCCACATGTTTACAAGTTCACGTCAAAAAATGGCTAAAATTCCAGTTGAAATTTTTTCAAAGTCCCTTAAAAATTTTCCCATTTTTGTCCCAATTCTTCCCATTCCCATTGAAACTTTTCAAATCCCTCTCAAAATTGTTGAAATTCTGTTGAAGCTTTTAAAATTCTCTCTAGAATTTTCAAAATCCATGGCCACATGTTTACAATTTCACGTCAAAAAATGGCTAAAATTCCAGTTGAAATTTTTTCAAAGTCCCTTAAAAATTTTCCAATTTTTGTCCCAGTTCTTCCCATTCCCATTGAAACTTTTCAAATCCCTCTCAAAATTGTGGAAATTCTGTTGAAGCTTTTAAAATTCTCTCTAGAATTTTCAAAATCCATGTCCACATGTTTACAATTTCACGTCAAAAAATGGCTAAAATTCCAGTTGAAATTTTTTCAAAGTCCCTTCAAAATTTTCCAATTTTTGTCCCAATTCTTCCCATTCCCATTGAAACTTTTCAAATCCCTCTCAAAATTGTGGAAATTCTGTTGAAGATTTTAAAATTCTCTCTAGAATTTTCAAAATCCACTTCATCATGTTTACAATTTCACGTCAAAAAATGGCTAAAATTCCAGTTGAAATTTTTTCAAAGTCTCTGAAAAATTTTCCAATTTTTGTCCCAATTCTTCCCATTCCCATTGAAACTTTTCAAATCCCTCTCAAAATTGTTGAAATTCTGTTGAAGCTTTTAAAATTCTCTCTAGAATTTTCAAAATCCATGTCCACATGTTTACAATTTCACGTCAAAAAATGGCTAAAATTCCAGTTGAAATTTTTTCAAAGTCCCTTAAAAGTTTTCCAATTTTTGCCCCAATTCTTCCCATTCCCATTGAATCTTTTCAAATCCCTCTCAAAATTGTGGAAATTCTGTTGAAGCTTTTAAAATTCTCTCTAGAATTTTCAAAATCCATGTCCACATGTTTACAATTTCACGTCAAAAAATGGCTAAAATTCCAGTTGAAATTTTTTCAAAGTCCCTTAAAAATTTTCCAATTTTTGTCCCAATTCTTCCCATTCCCATTGAAACTTTTCAAATCCCTCTCAAAATTGTGGAAATTCTGTTGAAGCTTTTAAAATTCTCTCTAGAATTTTCAAAATCCATGTCCACATGTTTACAAGTTCACGTCAAAAAATGGCTAAAATTCCAGTTGAAATTTTTTCAAAGTCCCTTAAAAATTTTCCAATTTTTGTCCCAATTCTTCCCATTCCCATTGAAACTTTTCAAATCCCTCTCAAAATTGTTGAAATTCTCTTGAAGCTTTTAAAATTCTCTCTAGAATTTTCAAAATCCATGTCCACATGTTTACAATTTCACGTCAAAAAATGGCTAAAATTCCAGTTGAAATTTTTTCAAAGTCCCTTAAAAATTTTCCAATTTTTGTCCCAATTCTTCCCATTCCCATTGAAACTTTTCAAATCCCTTTCCAAATTGTTGAAATTCTGTTGAAGCTTTTAAAATTCTCTCTAGAATTTTCAAAATCCATGTCCACATGTTTACAATTTCACGTCAAAAAATGGCTAAAATTCCAGTTGAAATTTTTTCAAAGTCCCTTAAAAATTTTCCAATTTTTGTCCCAGTTCTTCCCATTCCCATTGAAACTTTTCAAATCCCTCTCAAAATTGTGGAAATTCTGTTGAAGCTTTTAAAATTCTCTCTAGAATTTTCAAAATCCATGGCCACATGTTTACAATTTCACGTCAAAAAATGGCTAAAATTCCAGTTGAAATTTTTTCAAAGTCCCTTAAAAATTTTCCAATTTTTGTCCCAATTCTTCCCATTCCCATTGAAACTTTTCAAATCCCTCTCAAAATTGTGGAAATTCTGTTGAAGCTTTTAAAATTCTCTCTAGAATTTTCAAAATCCATGTCCACATGTTTACAATTTCACGTCAAAAAATGGCTAAAATTCCAGTTGCAATTTTTTCAAAGTCCCTTAAAAAATTTCCAATTTTTGTCCCAATTCTTCCCATTCCCATTGAAACTTTTCAAATCCCTCTCAAAATTGTGGAAATTCTCTTGAAGCTTTTAAAATTCTCTCTAGAATTTTCAAAATCCATGTCCACATGTTTACAATTTCATGTCAAAAAATGGCTAAAATTCCAGTTGAAATTTTTTCAAAGTCCCTTAAAAATTTTCCAATTTTTGTCCCAATTCTTCCCATTCCCATTGAAACTTTTCAAATCCCTCCCAAAATTGTGGAAATTCTGTTGAAGCTTTTAAAATTCTCTCTAGAATTTTCAAAATCCATGTCCACATGTTTACAAGTTCACGTCAAAAAATGGCTAAAATTCCAGTTGAAATTTTTTCAAAGTCCCTGAAAAATTTTCCAATTTTTGTCCCAATTCTTCCCATTCCCATTGAAACTTTTCAAATCCCTCTCAAAATGGTTGAAATTCTCTTGAAGCTTTTAAAATTCTCTCTAGAATTTTCAAAATCCATGGCCACATGTTTACAATTTCACGTCAAAAAATGGCTAAAACTCCAGTTGAAATTTTTTCAAAGTCCCTTAAAAATTTTCCAATTTTTGTCCCAATTCTTCCCATTCCCATTGAAACTTTTCAAATCCCTCTCAAAATTGTTGAAATTCTCTTGAAGCTTTTAAAATTCTCTCTAGAATTTTCAAAATCCATGTCCACATGTTTACAATTTCACGTCAAAAAATGGCTAAAACTCCAGTTGCAATTTTTTCAAAGTCCCTTCAAAATTTTCCAATTTTTGTCCCAATTCTTCCCATTCCCATTGAAACTTTTCAAATCCCTCTCAAAATTGTGGAAATTCTGTTGAAGCTTTTAAAATTCTCTCTAGAATTTTCAAAATCCATGTCCACATGTTTACAATTTCACGTCAAAAAATGGCTAAAATTCCAGTTGCAATTTTTTCAAAGTCCCTTAAAAGTTTTCCAATTTTTGTCCCAATTCTTCCCATTCCCATTGAAACTTTTCAAATCCCTCTCAAAATTGTGGAAATTCTGTTGAAGCTTTTAAAATTCTCTCTAGAATTTTCAAAATCCATGTCCACATGTTTACAAGTTCACGTCAAAAAATGGCTAAAATTCCAGTTGAAATTTTTTCAAAGTCCCTTAAAAATTTTCCAATTTTTGTCCCAATTCTTCCCATTCCCATTGAAACTTTTCAAATCCCTCTCAAAATTGTTGAAATTCTGTTGAAGCTTTTAAAATTCTCTCTAGAATTTTCAAAATCCATGTCCACATGTTTACAATTTCACGTCAAAAAATGGCTAAAATTCCAGTTGAAATTTTTTCAAAGTCCCTTAAAAATTTTCCAATTTTTGTCCCAATTCTTCCCATTCCCATTGAAACTTTTCAAATCCCTCTCAAAATGGTTGAAATTCTCTTGAAGCTTTTAAAATTCTCTGTAGAATTTTCAAAATCCATGGCCACATGATTACAATTTCACGTCAAAAAATGGCTAAAATTCCAGTTGAAATTTTTTCAAAGTCCCTTAAAAATTTTCCAATTTTTGTCCCAATTCTTCCCATTCCCATTGAAACTTTTCAAATCCCTCTCAAAATTGTGGAAATTCTGTTGAAGCTTTTAAAATTCTCTCTAGAATTTTCAAAATCCATGTCCACATGTTTACAATTTCACGTCAAAAAATGGCTAAAATTCCAGTTGAAATTTTTTCAAAGTCCCTTCAAAATTTTCCAATTTTTGTCCCAATTCTTCCCATTCCCATTGAAACTTTTCAAATCCCTCTCAAAATTGTTGAAATTCTGTTGAAGCTTTTAAAATTCTCTCTAGAATTTTCAAAATCCATGGCCACATGTTTACAATTTCACGTCAAAAAATGGCTAAAATTCCAGTTGAAATTTTTTCAAAGTCCCTTAAAAATTTTCCAATTTTTGTCCCAATTCTTCCATTCCCATTGAAACTTTTCAAATCCCTCTCAAAATTGTTGAAATTCTGTTGAAGCTTTTAAAATTCTCTCTAGAATTTTCAAAATCCATGTCCACATGTTTACAATTTCACGTCAAAAAATGGCTAAAATTCCAGTTGAAATTTTTTCAAAGTCCCTTAAAAATTTTCCAATTTTTGTCCCAATTCTTCCCATTCCCATTGAAACTTTTCAAATCCCTCTCAAAATTGTTGAAATTCTCTTGAAGCTTTTAAAATTCTCTCTAGAATTTTCAAAATCCATGTCCACATGTTTACAATTTCACGTCAAAAAATGGCTAAAATTCCAGTTGCAATTTTTTCAAAGTCCCTTCAAAATTTTCCAATTTTTGTCCCAATTCTTCCCATTCCCATTGAAACTTTTCAAATCCCTCTCAAAATTGTGGAAATTCTGTTGAAGCTTTTAAAATTCTCTCTAGAATTTTCAAAATCCATGTCCACATGTTTACAATTTCACGTCAAAAAATGGCTAAAATTCCAGTTGAAATTTTTTCAAAGTCCCTTAAAAATTTTCCAATTTTTGTCCCAATTCTTCCCATTCCCATTGAAACTTTTCAAATCCCTCTCAAAATTGTTGAAATTCTCTTGAAGCTTTTAAAATTCTCTCTAGAATTTTCAAAATCCATGTCCACATGTTTACAATTTCACGTCAAAAAATGGCTAAAATTCCAGTTGAAATTTTTTCAAAGTCCCTGAAAAATTTTCCAATTTTTGTCCCAATTCTTCCCATTCCCATTGAAACTTTTCAAATCCCTCTCAAAATTGTGGAAATTCTCTTGAAGCTTTTAAAATTCTCTCTAGAATTTTCAAAATCCATGTCCACATGTTTACAATTTCACGTCAAAAAATGGCTAAAATTCCAGTTGAAATTTTTTCAAAGTCCCTTCATAATTTTCCAATTTTTGTCCCAATTCTTCCCATTCCCATTGAAACTTTTCAAATCCCTCTCAAAATTGTGGAAATTCTGTTGAAGCTTTTAAAATTCTCTCTAGAATTTTCAAAATCCATGTCCACATGTTTACAATTTCACGTCAAAAAATGGCTAAAATTCCAGTTGCAATTTTTTCAAAGTCCCTTAAAAATTTTCCAATTTTTGCCCCAATTTCTTCCCATTCCCATTGAAACTTTTCAAATCCCTCTCAAAATTGTGGAAATTCTGTTGAAGCTTTTAAAATTCTCTCTAGAATTTTCAAAATCCATGTCCACATGTTTACAATTTCACGTCAAAAAATGGCTAAAATTCCAGTTGCAATTTTTTCAAAGTCCCTTAAAAGTTTTCCAATTTTTGTCCCAATTCTTCCATTCCCATTGAAACTTTTCAAATCCCTCTCAAAATTGTGGAAATTCTGTTGAAGCTTTTAAAATTCTCTCTAGAATTTTCAAAATCCATGTCCACATGTTTACAATTTCACGTCAAAAAATGGCTAAAATTCCAGTTGAAATTTTTCAAAGTCCCTTAAAAATTTTCCAATTTTTGTCCCAATTCTTCCCATTCCCATTGAAACTTTTCAAATCCCTCTCAAAATTGTTGAAATTCTGTTGAACCTTTTAAAATTCTCTCTAGAATTTTCAAAATCCATGTCCACATGTTTACAATTTCACGTCAAAAAATGGCTAAAATTCCAGTTGAAATTTTTTCAAAGTCCCTTAAAAATTTTCCAATTTTTGTCCCAATTCTTCCCATTCCCATTGAAACTTTTCAAATCCCTCTCAAAATTGTTGAAATTCTCTTGAAGCTTTTAAAATTCTCTCTAGAATTTTTCAAAATCCATGTCCACATTTTTACAATTTCACGTCAAAAAATGGCTAAAATTCCAGTTGAAATTTTTTCAAAGTCCCTTAAAAATTTTCCAATTTTTGTCCCAATTCTTCCCATTCCCATTGAAACTTTTCAAATCCCTCTCAAAATGGTTGAAATTCTCTTGAAGCTTTTAAAATTCTCTGTAGAATTTTCAAAATCCATGGCCACATGATTACAATTTCACGTCAAAAAATTGCTAAAATTCCAGTTGAAATTTTTTCAAAGTCCCTTAAAAATTTTCCAATTTTTGTCCCAATTCTTCCCATTCCCATTGAAACTTTTCAAATCCCTCTCAAAATTGTGGAAATTCTGTTGAAGCTTTTAAAATTCTCTCTAGAATTTTCAAAATCCATGTCCACATGTTTACAATTTCACGTCAAAAAATGGCTAAAATTCCAGTTGAAATTTTTTCAAAGTCCCTTAAAAATTTTCCAATTTTTGTCCCAATTCTTCCCATTCCCATTGAAACTTTTCAAATCCCTCTCAAAATTGTGGAAATTCTGTTGAAGCTTTTAAAATTCTCTCTAGAATTTTCAAAATCCATGGCCACATGTTTACAATTTCACGTCAAAAAATGGCTAAAATTCCAGTTGAAATTTTTTCAAAGTCCCTTAAAAATTTTCCAATTTTTGTCCCAATTCTTCCCATTCCCATTGAAACTTTTCAAATCCCTCTCAAAATTGTTGAAATTCTGTTGAAGCTTTTAAAATTCTCTCTAGAATTTTCAAAATCCATGTCCACATGTTTACAATTTCACGTCAAAAAATGGCTAAAATTCCAGTTGAAATTTTTTCAAAGTCCCTTAAAAATTTTCCAATTTTTGTCCCAATTCTTCCCATTCCCATTGAAACTTTTCAAATCCCTCTCAAAATTGTTGAAATTCTCTTG